>NC_051220.1:9095000-9205000 GCF_015220715.1 Pygocentrus nattereri | reverse complement strand
CTCACGGTTAGTCCTGACGATTAAACTGTTGCTCTTAAACTGGTAGTTTTGTGTAATATGCAATGATGAAGTCACTAAACCAAATCAGAAAAACAGAAAGCATAACGTAGGATTTGGTTGGTTTATGTGGACGCTATGTTGCTAATGTATCTAACGGGTCATGTAAGCTTATGCCACACCACTTAGCATCATGCTAACTGCATGGTCTACGCTACATTGGTCTACGCTTCTTTTGTTGGCCTTATATGGCCTCACACTGACTTCAGTCACCCAACATGTCTTGGCTGATCAGCTGCATTTCAGGTTTGATTGTTCACCAGACTTTCACTTTTTTAAGTGATAATACCGCATACAGAAACAAACCCAGACCCATTTCTGTGGACTTAAACCCTGTTCAGCTGTGTTTAAAACCCACCAAGTTGATCTAAATCCAATTATATAGATCTCTAACAGCTTCAAATCCAAGGACAAATACGTAGAGCTTAAGCCCGGAGAAGTGGATTTAAACAATCTGTGATGGTGGGAGGCCAGTGTAACTCGTGCACTCACACACACATACTAACACTAGCTTTATGGTGGAGTCAAGCCAAGTGAAGAGACACTAGCTACTAAAAACGGTTGCAAAATGAGTGCTTCCAATTAAAATCTCTCTGAATAAGATGTAAACAGACTATTGAGGTGAGGTTTCTCTACAGCACAGAGATCTTTATCCATGAGTTTCATAATCATGTGATTAGATTACTTCACTGATTGTGAATGTGAGCAGTGCAGCGTGAGCACGTCAGCTAACAATCAGAATTCATGCAGAATTTTGAAAATGCATATTAAAAATCTGGATGGAAAAGCCAGCAGTAAAAAAACAAAACCAAAATATATTTTTTTTTATTAGATTACAGTTTTTTGAATAAGTTTTTGGCACTACTGTCAGAAGTGGGACAGCGACTTCGGCCCTCATTAAACCAACCACTTACTGCTCTAATCTACCCAGCATCTTTGACCTGTTGAGCTGTGGCTGACAGAGGGCTCTTTGCTTCTTTCTGCCAATGTTTTTGGCCTTTTTTTATCTTTCAACTGTCAACTGAAAGTGCTGTTTTCAACCATTTTAGGTTGAAAAATTCTGGTGGCTGGAATTTTAGTACATCATTAATATACACTGATGAGCCAAAACATTATGATTAATATGCCTAAAATGCCTAGAATGATGTTCATCCTCCACATGCTGCCAAAATGGCTCCAGCCTGCCAAGGCACGGACTCTACAACAGCTCTGAAGGTGCCTTGTGGTATCTGGCACAGAGATGTTAGCAGTTAAGTGTTGTAAGTTGTGAGATGGAGCCGCTACAGAAGGGCTTTGTTGTTCCAGTACATCCAATAGATGCTGGGTCGGATTGAGATCTGGGAAATTAGGAGGCCAGGGCAATATCTTGAACTCTGTTTCTCAGACCATTCCTGAACAATGTGTGCAGTGTAGCAGGGCACATCATCCTGCTGAAAGACTGCCATTAGGGATCTCCATCATCTCCATGAAGGGGTTTAGATGGTTTGTAACAAGGTTTACATTTAGGTAGGTGACGCATGTCAAACTGATGTCCACATGAGTGCCTGGATCAAGAGTGTCCCAAAAGACCATCACCCAAAGCGTCACACTCCCTCTAGCAACTTGTCTTCTTCCCCCAGTGCATCCTGGTGCTATCACATCCCCAGGTAAACAGCACACACACCATGCCATCCTTAGACTGGGCAGCCCTTTTCCATTGCTTAAAGTTCCAGTTCCGACGCTCACATTAGCCTGGTCACTTTAACTGGTGTGCGACTACGCAGCCCCATGCGAAGTACAGTGTGATGCGCATTGTGTTGTGACACATTATTCCCATAATTCTTCACCGTTTTCTGCCGTTTTGGACCAGGTAGGATAGCCTTTTTAATGCTTCAGTGAGTCTTGGGTTCATAACACCCTTTTGCCGGTCTGTGGTTTGTCCCTCCTTGTTCAACTATCAGGAGGTACTTCCCACTGCTGACTGGGAACACCACACTTGCCTTGCCTTTTTGGAGATGCTCTGACCCAGTCGTCTGGGTATAATGCTTTGTCTTAATATGCTCTTGTCAAGTGCCACATTTTCACTGCATGCTGCTGACTCGACTTGACTCAACTAGCTTTTTTTGGTTTTCCATCAGGCAAATCTGATACCTGGTTTTTGATACCAGGTGCTATTTTTGGTATAACCTTCGTTGAGGTTCCAAGCGAGTTGAGCCAATACGAAAAGGTGACATAAAAATGCTCCAGACTACTGATTGGTTGGACAGAATCACTAAACACGTGTTAACGTTAGCTAGCAGGTTAGCGTACGCTCTGGCAACCAGAAATGTTTTGTCCTCCGAACTCTGCAGTGTCTCCTTCACGTCACGGCAGTTTCATGTGACATTGCTGTGATGACCAGCTACATTGAGGCGAGTTCTGCATCTGCAGTGAAAAACAAAGCACACAGGTTTTCACGCCTGCCTGTTTCTCACACACCTTACACGTCAACTACACGCTTATAAATGATCTTCAAGGGTTCTTTAGTAAAGAAAATGGTTCTACATAGAACCATAAACACCTTAAAAGCTCGCTGTGCTGTAGATATGAGGGTGAGTCCTTTTTGGAAAGGTTCTACTTAGGACCAAGAAGGGTTCTTCCTAAAAAGCTTGACATTGAAACAGTAGAAAAACCTTATTGGTTCTGTATAGAACCCTTTCTAAAAAGAACCATCTACAGCACATTTTCCATCAATCTGAAGAACGATTTCACGATGCAAAGAACTCTTTAATCATGAGTTTAGTGCTTATGGTTCTATATAGACCAATTTCTTTATTGAAGAAACTTCTGAAGAACCAACAGTTTTAAGAGTGCATGAGAACCAACTGCTCACTTGCCATCTAATGTGTCCCAGACCTGCTCAGTTGTAACAAGAAAGTCTGTAGTTCACTGTAGTCATAATGTTTTGGCTCCTACTAGGTTGTAATGAGGAGAATGAAACCAAGTCAGCACATCAGTGTGTTCTCTATCAACAGACACACACACAGATGGCTCTGTTTCAGTGCTGTAATTGTGTGTTTTATCCACTGTGAGATCTTTAGAGCTGCTCTTTTCCAAATAAACGTGTCTTTTATGTGTCCACTAGGGTCACTGACTTTCTCCCTACACACACATTCCCCATATTGCTGATAAGTGACTGTTTTATACGTTTGATGGGCTGCTGCTTGTAGATTTCAGTTATTGCTGAAGATATAATTACGGAGATGTTTTGGGTGGGTGTGTGTGTGTGTGTGTGTGTGTGTGTGTGTGTGTGTGTGTGTGTGTGTGTGTGTGTGTGTGTGTGTAGAGGTGAAAAATGATGAGGTAGCTCCTCTAAAAATGGGATGAACTTGTCTGTTAATCCAATATATCTGTGTCGTGTGGGAGTGTGCGCTGCAGTATTGCAGTGCTTGGAGTTTTTGGTAAAGCTGTAATTTATTTTTCTGGTCAGCAGTGTGATGAGAAGGAATGGACTGGACGCTGCACTCTGACCTTACTGATAAGGGGTAAGAGAGAGAGAGAGAGAGAAATGATGAGTAAATAGATAGAGAGAGAGATGGTGGATGAGGTAGAGAGAAAGCCTGGCTACATCCAAAATCATACCCTGTTCACTTTATCCTGCACTAAAGTGCACTGTGTCTCAGACAATAGGTAGTGTACAAGTAATGTACCCTGCTGGGCAAGCAATACCCATACAAACATCGTCTTCCTTTTAGCTGCATTTAAACTGAAATTAGTGATCTTTTTGTCTTGTTTGATCTACAGTGACATCAATTTACCATGCTGTGCGTGCAGCTAGCCTGGGAAGATAGCGTTCTCCTGCTCTCCAGTGCCAGCTCTCCAGACTGGCTACATCCAAAATCATACCCTGTTCACTTTATCCTGCACTAAAGTGCACTGTGTCTCAGACAATAGGTAGTGTACAAGTAATGTACCCTGCTGGGCAAGCAATACCCATACAAACATCGTCTTCCTTTTAGCTGCATTTAAACTGAAATTAGTGATCTTTTTGTCTTGTTTGATCTACAGTGACATCAATTTACCATGCTGTGCGTGCAGCTAGCCTGGGAAGATAGCGTTCTCCTGCTCTCCAGTGCCATCCTCACGCCATCCTCAGTTTACTTTCGCTTTGTTGCTTGGGAATGCACTAATACTTAAATATGACTTTTTGAGCACTGTAACAGTGCTTTAGTTGTGTGCAGCAGACGTGATTTAACGCTGCTAAGGCTTATTAAGATGACAGGAAGGTGAGTTCGCTGTAGGACAGTACAGTCACGGCACTTATCTAGTTACTCACACTTGGTTACTGGAGAACAGATCTCCAATCGCTTTACTTAAACAGGAAATAATATAACTCCACGTTTCAGACGTTGCCAAAGTATGTATGGCGACTCGTCCCCCTCGGTCTCTGATCATGTAGAAAAATTCAGTCGCTTTCCGTCGAAAACGCCACCGGGGCTGTCGCTAGAATGTGAAAGTCTGAGAATGGTCTGCTATACTAGGTCTCGTGCTTAACTGCTGTGTCAGTCCTATAGAGATTTTAGCCATGCCTTATGTTAACGCTCGTCCTTTTCCTGTTTAACTACTGATAAATTCTTGCGTAAAAGTGCAAGATGAGCACATTAACTTACACAGTGTATGTATATAACACTTATTTCAGGGCACATTCTTCTGTGTTGTAGTATCATTGACATTCTAATCATTTATCCTACATTCTGGCTGAATAACTCAAGCTTTAGAGAGCTGGCAATGAAACTGACGCAGAGGCCGTCAGTATTTGTTTGGATGGAAATGGCAGGATTGTGTCCCAGGACGGCTGTGAGTTTAAAGTATCGTCTGCAGTATTAGAGCTGAGTCTATTGTCCCCCCACCCAAAGAGGAATTACTCTGGCATCCGTCCCTCTTCTTTCTCTCCTCTCCACCCGCATTGTGCCACCGCTGCCGCTCCTGCTTTCATCATTATCGCCGCTGTCGTTAGGTTTATTTCTGGAAGACTTGCGCCCTTGGCCTCCACTGTCTTTGATATCTCAGCCTGGAACAATAGCAGGAATAAAAAAAAAAAAAATCCCCCTCCAATAGACTCACACTGTCACTGTCGGTGTCAGTCTCCTCATTATATCTGTTTGCATGAGCGTATGAGACATCAGTCAGTGACAGCGGGGAAAATCACATTTGAATCACAACAGAGAGCTTCTGACAGACGTAAATAGGGGTACAGGGACGCCTATTGGAAAATGTGTCATGCATTCAGGTCTCTGTTCGTTTGTGTTACTCATCCTTCAGCTGCGCTGTGAGAAACGTGTGATGAAGGCCTTTTATAGAGGGACAGTTCTACAGACGAAATCTTAGTCCTCTGGATAGAACATGTATAGGTGCACCTATTGTAGGTGCAATCCCACGTTTTCTCCCTATTCCTGTTTCTGAAGCTGAGATCGAGGGGATACCAGTGCTCTGCTAAGTACCAGTTAACTCTGTTGCCATTACCTGGAAGCAAAACAATGAGACATTTATTTGTTCTGGGTTTTCCTTATTGTTGCATGTTGGCAAACCTGCTTGTGTTCTTTTGTGGATGGCTGTAGCTTCACCAGGGATCGAGCTCACGATCTCCTTAAGATAGGGCCAACGCTTAGATCGTTGCATGTGTACATTTTATTATGCATCGAATACACCACTAATTCCAGTTATTATTACTTTACATTAATTTTACATAAAACATCAAATCACAAGGCTGAAAACTTCACAAAGACCAGATTCAGACATGCAGTTTTGTGAGCAGTGTAAAGGCTGACATGTTCAGAAACAACCCCTTGTGGGGAATTCTGCATTCTGGTGGAGAATAAAATACAGAAAAATAAGTAATTGGTTTAGAATGATTCAGTTCTTTGAGTTCAACAAGGATGCCGGTATGTCATGTCAAAAATTGTACCGCTTTCCGGGTATTTACACCTGTATGTTAACAACTTTTTGCTTACCATACCAAGGCCGAAAGGTCAATGCGTATAAAATTCTGCTTTTGACTTCTCCTCAACAATTATTATAAGCAGAGGCCATTCTAAAAACTCAATACATCGTTTATGTTCTACCTGCTCTCAGGTCTGTACTCACTACATAAGGCTTGTTGTGCTTGGACCCCAGTAGTTACCACTTGCAATGCAGTTTGTAGGTGGTTGTTTAGCTCTAAGCAGATAGTCCGCACAAGTCAGTATGTTCTACATCAAATTTAGACAACTACAGAGTGCAGTCTCTTATGCAGTGTTATTAGAGATAGAAATATGTAGAAACATCATCATGCTTGAAACTTTTTCACATATATTAAACTACTATATGTGTATCTGAATGACCATGATCTACTGCTGTGGAAGGTGATTGTTGATCAAAATTAAACCTCATTTTCAGCAGCATTTAAGACAGCAAATTTCACTGAAATGGGGAAAAAAGTCACATAACTTGTTACCACTTTAAGACCATAATGACCACAAGATTTCCCTTCTTTTTTAATAAATAAAAACTTTCAAATATGTGGTGTTACATTGCTGATTTTAACAGATTCTTTTATGCCACTTACAGATACTTACAGATGCTTTTGTCGTCATTCTTTTCTAACTTCTTTTTGAGTTGTGGAACTGTCTTGCACTTTAATGCACTCTGTCTGCCGCTGTGGTATAATTCTAATATCTGTAGGAAATAAGGATTACGGGAACATTTCAGTCGATAAAGCTCTCTTTAAGTAAAACGTTTGCATCCTTTTTTTTTTTTAGACCATAGAAAATTAAATTGACTGATATTATTAGTGATTTGGGATTTCCAGCTCCTTAAAATCATTATTGTTGTCAAATTTAATATCAGTCAGACCCTTCACTAAACATAGAAATGGTCATTATTTCCTTCACTGTAAATCTGGGGCAGTTTACGCTGAAGAGCAATTAAATAGAGACGCATACGTTGTACCTGTACCTAGTGGCCAAATTATCTGAAACACCATCCTTATAGAGAGACTGTATTAGTGTACAGCTGCAGGTTGTATTTGTAGCACAACACCAGTACATCAGCAATGGGCTCCAGCCTCCAACTGTGCACCAGTGTGTAAGGGAGGGGTTTCTGCTAAAGTGGCCACTGTGTGTGTGAGGGGCGTGATAGAGTTGTTTCCTTTCTGGCACTTTCTCTAATTAATGTACTGATGAAAGAGAAGGAGGAGGTCAGGCCCTGCTCCTGCTCCTGCCCCGTCTTGATATTTGTGTGTGTGTGTGTGTGTGTGTTTTGAGGGGGGGTGGATTCCCCACAGTTTTGACCCTCACCCCCTGTACTGGCACCAGCTGTGGATCAATACTTGGACAGCTGGGATACCCTCCCCTAAAGTGTCAGACTCACACACACACACACACACACACACACACACACACACACCTGCCCTCACTTCTGAAGAGTGCAGAGCACCACTTACCCCCCATCTCTTCTCTTCCACTCTGTGCAATTGGCCTGGTGCTAAATGTTAACAAGAGGAAGAAGGAGAGGCCAAAACAAACCGTCCAATTCTGTCTGTATGGAAGAATCCCCCCCCCCCACCCCCACCCCCCATCCCCACCCCCCCTTTGGTTTCTGAATGGCTCGGCGTTTGTCACCTGCCTTGTTTCACAGCCGGATTAGGAGCATGTTAGCAAAACAAACTCAGCAATCGCAGGTCATTGGCTATAATCCTTAACGTTAAGACAGCAGCGATAAGCTGTAAACGCTCAAAACACCTCACACGTATGACTAAAAGGAATAGTTTGTGGAAAAAAAATACCCGCACCATTCCCACCACCCCCCTCTTACCCCAAATGGTCAGCCAAGACATGCTTGATGTCTGAAGTTTGCTTTTTAAATTTAAAACTGACACTACAAAGATAATGTAGCTTACATCTTTAGAACTGGCTGTTATCTATAAAAATGAACCAAAATACATTACATAGCTAGAACAGCAGTAGCAGCCACCTGACAACATGGAATTATGTCTTGTTCATTTTTATAGATAAATTTGTTTTAGAGCAGCAAATATTGGTGTTGTGATTGCAGTGGAAATATGAAACCACATGTTTAATAGTACATTAAAAGTGATCCATTAGCTTCACTTAATCAGAACTTAAATCAAAGAATTTATCCAAACCCTCAGGGGCAGCTCCCTTAGGACTGGAGCACTATTCCACCTGCCTCAGTGTAGTACAGAAGTCATCAGCACTCTTAGCCCTGCGGTTTGGTTTTGAACTTCCTTACAGAGGCTTTAGGGCAGCGTTAAATGGCTGCAAAACTGCACCGTTTAGAGAGTTTGCCTTTTCCTAGGCACCTGATTTGACTGCTCAGTTATAATATCATGTTGTATGATGTGTGTTAGCACAGGTAGAATGCTGAACTGTGCTGTCTCCCTATATTTATGTTTCTAAATGGTATTAAAGCTGGTTAGCTTAGCTAGAACTCTAGTTAAGTTATAGCTCAGTTAAGACAGAACGTGGTCCAGTTAGTCTACAGCACATGTCAGGCTCCAGTCCTCATGGGCCAAAACACTGCAAACTCATCAGACACACCTGATTCAGCTCATGAACTAATTAGCAAGGCCTTCATAAACAAAGTTCAGAGCGTTAGATGAGGGTAAACACTAATAACCGCAGCACGTTTGGCCCGGAAGGTCCCCAGTTTGATGTACCTGCTCTAGAGAGAGCCAGTTAAGATTATGTTTGGCATATGTGATATGCCAAATGTGGTGTAGCATGGTGAGTAATACTGCTGCTGTCCACACACCAATAAGAGTCCCTGGGCAAGACCTTTTTTAACATAATTAAACTGTAAGGCATTCTGGATAAGAGCATCTGCAAGTTGTACAAATGTAAATGTTTTACACTTTAGAGATGTGAGTGTATGAAACTGTAGCTGTGGTGGTCATAGTATGAAGGGGGGGGGGCACTTTAGACTTTCCTAGTTACTTAGATACAGTGATGAGTAACATATGTAAACATATTCTTTAATTATCGCGTTGTCTTCTTGCCATTGTCCCAAGTTGAATCTGCAGCCACAGTGCCCCATCCACCGGGCACGAGGGGTCAGTGAGTGGTTCATTGAGTATGAAAATGGTTACAGAGACTTGTAGACTGAGCTAAAGTGTATTGAAGCTGTTCTGGCAGTTCTGGTCCAACACCTTAGACACAATCCTATTTCTTTTTTGGACTCCTACCCCTTGTTTTTTAGTGCCACCTTGCCCCTTGGAACTGAGATACAAGTTGTAGTGGTTGAATTCTTCCCTACAAAATGGGACCCTGAAATAATAAGAGCATTACTTCATTAACAGCTTCTAGTGCTGCTCTGTAGGTGACCCTGCCAGTCTGCAGTGACAGCAGAGGAGGGTAGAGTTCAGCTCCTCACTGCTGGGCTTTAGTTGCATATAGGGAACCATATGCCTTCAAAGAGGGGCAATTCTTTATCACCACCCACCGCTAATTCTGCAGTGATATGAAGCTAATGTCAGATATTCACCAGCTTCCTGTTCAAAATTTTCACGGTCCACCTTAAATGGAGCAGCAGTTACATTCTGACCCTTCAGACAGTCTGTGTTAGTACATGCTGTTGCATCGGTCAGTGTTTACCCTTGCACTAATGCAGCTTTTCATTGTACACTGATAACAGTGGACAGTGTGCTTGATAATTAATCATGATTTTTTGCCTTATCTGCTTTGTTATTGGGTGTTTTCCTCAGTGTGTCCATTACAGATGAACTGCTGAAAGCACAGACCATAGAAATCACATCAAATACAAGTAATTTTTCTGGCGGTTGTTTGTGTCAGTGAAGCTATCACCTTGGAAACGTTTGGATTGAATTGATTGCTGTGAGGTTGAAGTAGCACAGCTTGGCAGGTAGGGGGCAGCATTCAGCTGACCTGGCGGCCCTTGTCTCCCCTCGCAGCGAGGTATTTAGCAATTCAGAGGACACAATGCGAGTGCATTGATAGTCATATCCCTGTGATAAATTAAAAGTGCCTCATTGTCCCTTTTCATTTTACACATTGTCACAACCCCCGGCCCCCTTAATCTCGTCTGCTGATTGACACTGGCAGCCGGGGAAAAGAGCATATTTTTTTTTTTTATTGTTTGCGCTAGTCAAATCTGTTAAAGCTAATTCTTTCTGCGGGTATTTGCATATTCTTAAGTATTTCTTCAGAGAGAGGGGCCCTAAATCCCTTCTTAAGTGTTTGATGCATTTTGAAAAATTCATTCATAAAGTATCTACATGCGCTATTAGCTTGGTATAATGCCACGGCATAATCTGCTTGATAAGAAGGGGAGTGGGGTTTTTGGTGAAGGGGGGGGGGTGGATTCGGGCACAGTTTTCTTCTGGGATGACATGCTATATTTCCGACCGATTCAACAGGGGGCTCAAATGTCAACACAAATGTCAAGAGCCGTCGTGTCTGCGAACTGGGGTTTTGAATCTTGGATGCAGGAGTGTTTTTTTTTTTTTTTTCTTTTTTTTTTTCCCCCCTTTCTTTCTCCTTTTGCTTTTATCATTTTCATTTATTGAAGGGGTCCGTTGAGCCTCTTATCCAGGCATGGCTGGGGATTGGATGTCTGGGTAATTTGTCTGCTCCCGTTGATGGGGTAGGTGAGGTTGAGTTGGCACAAAAGTGCCCAGGTGTTTGGCCTCCTCCCATTGCATTTGACTATAGCACGTTTGAAGAAAGTGAGAAGGGATAGAAGCAGAAAAAGAGGCTGTTGTTTGCTGTTCTGATGATAAGGCCAGTGTTTGGGTGTTCCCGACCTGCTTTTCCACTGTGTTCATTTAATTCTGAAAGGGAGCCGCACCAAGGACTTGTGGGATATCAGGTGCTGGACTCGTGTGAGAGGAGTGTGTAGCAGGGATGGGACGATACGAGCGTTTATTCTCGTATATCGGAGAGCAAAATTAACACCACGTTCCTTTTTATCGCAAAATTGTAGGAAGGAGTGAAGCTAAATGGGGCCTGATCGATTCTGAACGTTTAAAGGCCGATACTAATGAAAGTTATAAGGGGGTAAAAATTCAGATGACTGGTATATCAATTTAAACTTCGGTTTTATTAGCTAGACAGTGCTTTACTGGCACATGTTTCAGTTCTCCGTGGTCAACTTTCTGAAATAACTCTGAAATAACAAACACTGTGTTGAAAATCCCAAGTATTCTTCACTGTTGTGGATTCAGGAGTTATTGTTCTGTGACTATTGTTCTATTCACTTGGTAAAGGTGAGGTTTGGATACGTTTGACATTTTTATTTTAACCATGATGTTTTGTGCTTAGATTGGCCTGTTCTGTCTGTTTTGCTCTCACATCGTCAAACAGCAGGGTTAACTCATTCAGCTCCCGCAGACCAAAATTGGCATTCAGTTTGGGCTGCTAGGAAGGTACCCTGACCCAGGACCCCTGACCCAATGAGAGAACAAACTCTGTATCGTCAATTAGCATTTTGTCTTTTTAATTTTTTTACATAATTTGAAAATTCCAGCTGCTCTGTGGTAAGAAATTTCATGATCAGCTGATAGAAATGGTCCATATTTACTTGAGGGGAGGTTTGATCTTCCATTTACCCCTGTTCATACAAGGTTTTGAATCAGTCCATATCGGCTGATGTTATCGGACGACTGATATATCGGCTGGGCTTTAACGCTGAATTTATTTGCTACTACTGAGAAGCTACAGTTTTTTAAAAATGGTTTTATTTACATATGAACGTGCATTCTGACCTAATTTTAATGTTCAGTATCTGAGTTTGTGAGTGCCTATCCATGCATGTAAGTGCATATAAGCTGAACATAATGTAGAACTGAATGCTAACATTTTTAAGAGTCAGCGCTGGTGTTGCAAAACAATATAGAAGCATGTTTTATTATTAAAAAAACAACAGCTGATAGAAAAATGGGTAACGTCATAATGTATTTACATTGTTAGCTAAAGTAACAGCTAGAGTAGTTAGCCTGGTTAGTGTTACAGCTGTGCTATCATTGCCTTCTCAGTCATGTCTGTGGCAGGCTACTCATGTTCTGGAGCAACAGAATGACATAACATTGCAAACAGGAGCAAAACCATAATTTTGCTGAATTGTTGGTCTGTTATTCTATGATGAAGCCCACTTGCCCTAACTGTTTGCCTGCATACTGTCAATCAGATTCAGTTCTGGTTATGTGTGATAAATGGATTCACAAATGACTGGCGGTTTTGTGCAGAATTCTGATTTTAATGTTTGTATGTGCTCTTCACCTCTTGTAAATGCAGTTTGTTCAAGCGTATGAAGGGTTATTTTCACATTTTGTGAGTTAGGACTAGCATTAAGGCTAGCACAGGCTTCCTCTGGGTTCCGTGAAGCTCCACTGTATCTTTTCAAACTGCCGCTCACGCGAGGTCAATCGTGCTGTCTTGGACTCCCGGCCATGGATGGCTGTAGAATCAACCAGGGATCAAACTCGCAATTTCTCTGATGACAGGGCTATTGCTTAGATGGTTGTGCCATTCAGGAGCCTTTTAAAATTTGGAAAGGGACAACAGATGAAAGTTAGTCTATTTGGGTTACTTTGGCTCATTTACAGTTCTGTCGATACTGTTTATAAACAAGTACTGTCCTTGACAAATGAATGTATATGAAAAAACAAAAAAAACTGAATATAATCAAAATGGTAATTTCATTATTCGAATACTGGCACCTTGAATGGCTAACGGAGCACTCGAGTACTTGTCACTACTGTTATGGTCAGAAGGAAAAGAAGTGAAAGAAAGTTGCTTGGAGTTCTCGTATGTGGGTAGCCCTTGGCCTCTGTGTGTGTGTGTGTGTGTGTGTGTGTGTGTGTGTGTGTGTGTGTGTGTGTGTGTGTTGAGGTGTATCTGACTGTTTCGGCTCTCTGCATCTCGATCTCCTTCAGACAGCCATGATAACGTCCTCTCTTTACCTTCAGGAATAAAACACCACACACCCCTCTCTCAGACAGATGGATATCTACACACACACACACACGCACGCACACACATGCACACTCAGTTTATATACACACACATGCTCAGCCGCCAGCGAGATGCAGATCACAGATCCATACATACACACACACACACACACACAGGAATATGTATCTGAGATGAGGCTGATAAGTGAGAGTGGGATATGCACACTATTGTACTCAGAAGGAGGATCTGGACTGGCCTGGCTGGAATGCTGGGACAGTACCAGGTGATAAACCAATTGAAATTCCTCTACAAACTTGAATGCTACATTATTATTATTATTATTATTATTATTATTATTATTATTATTATTATTATTATTATTATTATTATTTGTCCTCATTAAGGTCCACTTTGGGAATGTGTACAGATTCTCAAGTACTGTGTTAGCCATTTAAGGTGCCAGTGTTCAGACACTGAAGTCACTGTTTGGTCATTCCTTACATACATCACTGGTGGGCGAGGAAACATACTGGCTTTACATCGTTATGATCACATTTTGCTTCTCCAGAGGACGAGTGCTTGACTGTAAGCATGTTTCCAAAGCTGTGTTGTTAAGGATGTGACTGAGAAAGGCAGAGACTGTGCGTCTTTATCGTTATCATGGTTAAATAAGGTGCTCTAGCTGATGTTAGCTGTGTTTAGAAACAGTGAAAATGTGTTTTCTGAAAAAATATGTTCACGTATCGTCCACTGAGATGATGAACACTTGTAAGAAGATGTAGGGTCTCCATCAATATTCAGTGTTGTACAGTTTAGCTCATTAACATTTTCACCAGTAACACTGTCGCCATAGAAACGTTTCCTTGGCCGCATGCTGCTGTTGGTTATGTACTGCAGTGAGGTTTTTTCCAATGCCAACATGTAAACGCAGCATTTGGGAGCAGTATTAATGCAGGTTTCTCTAAGCTGTGTTTGATATTGTGCACAATAAAAATGTTTCACACAAACTTCAGAATAATAAGCCATTAAAAATACAAAAATAGGTTCACCTAAGCTTCTAAATCAGTTGTGTTTGGAGGCAGTTTTACATTTTCCATTTATTCCTCTAGGTGTGTGATTTCATCAGGCTGAGGTCCTGCTGTTATTTTTGAAAGATTAAGGGTAAGGAGTACGGTATGTTGCCCAGTTAAACTGCCTGTGCTTTAGTCTGTTAGAGAATTCTTTACAACAGTTTGAGCTGAGTGTGAAGAGACAGGCAAACAGTTAGCGCCATGCTAAATGGTGTACACAAGCTTCCAGTATTTGGCTACATTAGCTTCAAAGCTAAAGAACCAAACTTCAGACACCAAACATGTTCTGGCTGATCAAATCCATGTAAGGGGGGGAACTAAATCAGACATTTTTTCTGCCAAACTGTGGCTTTAAGGTTGAGGTTCTGCTTTGCACCTGCCTGTGTGAACAGCCCCTACCAGAGCCATGCCAGCAGAGAGCGAAGGCTACATGCATTCATTTCAGAGGAGCTGGCAGGGAGATGGGTAAGCATGCGTGGTTTTTGGTGCTGAAAAAGCGCCTCTGATCACACGTTATCCTGCCTCCAGATTTCAGCCGCCGCACCGTCCCGCAACACACACATCCTGCTGAAAAGAGAGAGAGAATGGCACGTGCCCTGTATCAACACAGCGAGCGCCTCAGCAAATCCGTGATATGCTGTCAGCAAGCCGAGAAAATGCCCCCAAGGACAGAAAAAGACTAAATGTGTCTTTTTTTTTTTTGGGGGGTAGTGGGGGGGTGTTGGGACCTTCCCCAACTGTTCATGTCCCCTATCAGAGCGCACAGAGAAAGCCTTCCTCCCTCTGGCCTTTTCACAGGGGCTTTTTGCAGGCTATTAGGCCCAAACTGTGGAATTGGTTTCTGCTTTATGTGTGCTTGGCACATGATTTGCCTCGGGATCAAACAGCCTCCTTTTCCCTCCGAAATGGGTCCAAATGACATTACACACAGAGTTAAAAGACCCTGTTCTGTCTGGAAATGGGTTTGGTGTTCAAAAATCAAAATGTATCACTCGCTGCCCGTGCTGTACAGTCCATACGTGGAAGCTTTAAACCATTTTGAATTCACCATGGTTGTGATGTTGCAACCATACTACTGCCCATTCAGTCTGTAGTGCTTTAGCTCCGCCCATTCATGTTGAAGTTATGAGGAGTGAGCCAGTGTGGATTGCTCTATGACGAGGCATGATGCAAGGCAGCCAATCGGAGCAGCATTTGTTTACATATAACAGTCTGAAAGGCAGAGTAACAGAATCAGTTTAATTCTGAGGGATAAAGAGAGATTGGAAAATGGATATGTATTAACCTTACAGGTGGAAATGAGGGCAGTGTTTGAGGACTGAGGTCAGTTCAGGATGTAACTTGTGGACAAATTAAGCTTCACGAGTCAAAGTTATTACCATGTTATAACTTGTTTTATTTATATAAACATATTATGTATGTATGTATGTATGTAGAGCACCTTTTGACCTTTACATTATGTGTAAATTTCATGATGAACGCACCAAAAGAAAATGACATAGAAAGAATTCTGGTTCCATTGAGTTACATTAAAAGTAAAGTAGGTTTTTCCTTTTCCTGTAAAGTTACCATTTTGGAGATACAAGGTTTTATTCCAACAGCAGCGAATCGAGATCTATCTCTCTCTCTCTCTTTGTGTATGTGTATGTGTGTGTGTGTGTGTGTGTGTATATGTATATATATATATATATATATATATATATATATATATATATATATATATATATATAAAACATAAGGCTAAACTCTAATTTGTTTATGTAATAACATAAATAATGACTACATAAATCAAGCATTAATTAACTGAAGGCTTACTTTGTCCAAAGCCCGCTAAGCATTTTTCTTAATTTTTGTTTTAGGCATATGTTTGTTTGTTTGTCATAGTTGTTTCGGGCCTTTAAAGCTGGGTGACTGTACTGTTATTTCGCTCATCGGTCCAAAATCTGCCTGACACATTCCTTCCTGATTCCCATGAGCATTCCTGCTGTTTGAGCTACAGGGGGCGCCATTGACCACAGTGCTGCTGCTCATGACTGATACAGATTCTGATGTCGAAATGCTTTATCTTCTGTCTGATAAGCATAGATTTAGTTCTGAACTGTATTTAACTCATTTCCTTTGAATGAAACTTCATATTTAATATACAATACAGTTTTGATGAAGCCATTTAAGTGAAATTTAGAAATGAAAGTCTGCTTGAAATTCCAGGCCACGATCTTTTATATCTTTTTGTAGAAGATTTGATCTGTCAATTCTTAATTCATCAGCTTAGGTGTGTTTGTAATGCATTGTCTGTGTGTCTGTGTTATATCACTGTAGCTCTTCTCTATATTGTTTACTGTTCTGAAATGACAGTGAGGGTTTATTTTTGTCTTTCCTCAAGCTTTTGTTCTTCTTCATGCTGCTATGAGCTGGCGTGGGCATATAAATATCTACTGTGTTCCACAAAGCATGGATTTTTCCACTTTTACACAGCTGCAGGAGAAACTTTGTTTCTGTTGTTTTATTTTTACTTTATTGTCCTCATTTAGCTTTGTTTAAAAGAAACAAAGCCAATTCACACAATTTTCTGATGTAGTTGATCAGACAGGACACAATTGTAGTTTCTAACAAAACTAGAAGTCACTGGTCACCCAAATAGCCCAAATCGTTTATGTACAAATAACTGACCAAAACGTCTCTTAAACCACATCCAGGTCTTCAGTAAGATCACATAGACTTGTATATGTGGTTTAGGATAACTGTGAACTTGAAACAGTCGTAAACATTAGTTAAAGGACTGATCATGGATCAGATTGCTCTAATGTCGCACAAGCTGGTTCTAGATAAGAACTGTCTTGGAATTGCTCCATTTTTAATTGTTGTTTCTTTTGCTTCTGATTCAAATTGAAATGGTTTATAAACATGAGTTGGTATTAACAGCTGTTAAATCAATGAGAATAATGCTAATACTAATTCTCTGTCTCTCTCTCTGTCTCTCTCTCTCTCTCTCTCTCTCACTCACTGTAGGAGTCTCCCTCAGGTCGTAGAAAGGCACTGGCCACCAGCAGTATTAACATGAAACAGTACGCCAGCCCGATGCCCACACAGACGGACGTGAAACTCAAGTTTAAACCGCTTTCCAAAAAGGTGGTGGCTGCAGCGCTGCAGTTTTCACTGAGCTGCATCTTCCTCAGAGAAGGAAAAGCAACGTAAGAAACGCACCACACACGTCCACCCACGACCTCTCAGCACACTCAGCAGCCACTTTTAGTGGGAAAACCCACTATTGTAGCTGTACTTTGCTGGTGTGCAGTTAGAGACTGTAGCTTGTCCTCTGATTCTTCATCAGTGGCTCTTGTCTGGTTGTTTCTGAGTGGGCGGTCCACTCTCAACCTAGCAGTGATACTGACGTGTTTATGCATCATGAGGGAGTTACGGCTTTGCTGTGAGTGCAACGCCACCCAAATAATATCTGGACAACAGCGCTCTTGTGGTCAGAAACTGGTCGGTGATGAATGGGGTAGAGTGAGGGAGCAGTAAATGAGCTATAGTCTGTAATTGTGGAGCTGTTTTTTAGCTGAACTATCTATATCGTTCATGAAGTGGTCCGTTTTTGTTTGTAAGAAGTTTTTCAAAATTTTTCCCCCTTTTCTTTATTTTAATTTCACTTTTCTTGTCTCTCCCATTCATTTATGCGTTTTTCCAAGTATTTTGTGCGTTTTTGCCTCCCTCTGTAATTCTCCCACGTTCCTTTTCTCTCCCTGTTGCCCCCTGCTCTCCCTCTCTCCATGTGACATTCCTCACATTCCCAGCATTCTGCATCTATCACTTCTTATTTCTCTCTCTCTCTCTCTCTCTCTCTCTCTCTCTCTCTCTCTCTCTCACTCTCTCTCTCTCTTTCTCTCTACCTCTCTCTCTCTCTCTCTATCTATCTCTCTCTCTCTCTCTCTCTCTCTCTCTCTATCTATCTCTCTCTCTCTCTCTCTCTACCCCTCTCTCTACCTCTCTCTCTCTCTCTCTCTCTCTCTCTCTACCTCTCTCTCTACCTCTCTCTCTCTCTCTACCTCTCTCTCTCTCTCTCTCTACCTCTCTCTCTACCTCTCTCTCTCTCTCTCTCTCTACCCCTCTCTCTCTCTCTCTCTCTCTCTCTCTACCCCTCTCTCTCTCTCTCTCTCTCTCTCTCTCTACCCCTCTCTCTCTCTCTCTCTCTACCTCTCTCTCTACCTCTCTCTCTCTCTACCTCTCTCTCTACCTCTCTCTCTCGCTCTCTCCCTCTCTCTCTCGCTCTCTCTACCCCTCTCTCTCTCTCTCTGCGTTTCTGTGATACTTGACATATTGCAAGACATTCCACTATGATGCATCACAATATCTGTGTGAGTGAAGAAAATAAAGTGCTCCTAAATAGGCAGACAGCAGGAATGTTGTTTTTGTTAGTGTCAGTTTCAGAGAATTTAACAACCAATATAAAGCAATTTACAGCAAAGCACATAGTTTAGCTTCATGCCTCTTTAACGCACTACGTGCGTCGTCATTCCAGTGTAAAACTACCTGAAAGGAGAACAGTTAAAGTCTGGGGTTAAAAGGTCTAAAGATGGAGCACAACTGTACCTCACTAAAATCTATAAAGCTATAAAAATAAAATAAACGCAGAGGAAGACTTAGTATTTTTGGTACCATTTAGGGATGTAAAAGGTGGTTTTGCTTTACAAACTGTATTATTTACAGACTGACTTTGATTTGGCAACGTTAGCTGCTTTCCAGCCAGATCAGGATGGTGATGAAGGTGGCTATGCATGTTCGTTGTGTTGCCTGTGTACTTTATTTTAACGTGACAGTTCTTTAAAAGTCGCAAAGCCTTTGTTTCATTTGTTCCTTCAGTACTGTAAATCAAGAAAGAGTGATGAAGTCATGAAGGAGTGAATGTGGCTGATCAGATTGGAGGGGAGTCCGTTTAGAGCGTTTACACTGCGTGCATTTTCCAATAAATGAATCAATATTTGGTGCCAGAAACATATCACAAAAGACAATGATAAGATATGTTGCTGTATTGATATTTTATGCTCTGTTTTCTCTGCAGCGGGATATAATCCGATTTTCTCATTTTACTGCCTAAGACTATACCTAAATGTCGTGAACTCTTTTCACGAGATGATTTTTTACATATTTAACGCTCTAGAAACTTCATCATGTGCAATGCGCTATTTTCTAACGCTGAAATTGCGGGAAGAAGATGAAGAGGAAGAAGAAATGGAGTTGTGTAAAAGGTCACAAGGTCCTTGTTTTTCTTTTAGCCAGTGAGACTCAGCAAACAGCAGAAGCGTTCCACCTGCTCACAGAAGCTGAAGCTCTAGGTTCAACTCAAGGCTCTGGGTTAGCTCTAGATCTCTGAGCACGGAGATCAGTGAACAAACTACAGGAGTAAAACATGAACGTTTGGGCCGCCACTGGGTTTTATAACACACGTCCCTAACCTAATAATAGCTCAGCTAGTTTGCATTGAAGTCGCTGTAGTTGCTGAATAAGCCTTAGTATGTAATAAACCTGAGATTTTAAGGGTTTAAACCCAAGTCATTAACTGAGATAGCAGTTTTTGAATATTTTGAATATATACAAAATCATCATCCCAAAACCGTAACCCCTAAATTTAAAATTTTAAATAATGCTTTACAATTTGTTTTTTTAATAAAAAATTTTTTTTTATGTGATGTTGAACAATTTAGATTTACCATGAGTTTAATTTTTCAATAGAAAAACGTTTTTAAAAAAGTGCTGTTTTGTGTTTTCATGAAAAATATTATGATTTTATGAGTGTAAAGCTGTTCAGAGCTGTGTTTGCGAGTCGTGCAGTGAGCAGTGTTTTTGGGCAAAATGAGCTGAGGTTTTGGTCGCTACTGAAACATTTGCAGCTCTGACTTTCTCCAGTAGAATAATCTATGTATATAATATTGGACTTAAATGGGCGACCAGGCACTTTCTCAAAGGAATAATTCAGCAAAACCAGTTAGCACGAGATGCTAGCATCCATTCATCGTTAGTTGCGTCAGTGTCTTTGGCCGAACTGTCCCAGATGAGGTTGACGAGACTGCGATCGTGATGTTTTTGAGACCCCCCCCCACCCCCCCGCATTGGGCATTCACCCTGGCCCTCTCCCTGTCCTCTGAATGTGGTTCAGAAATGAAAGGGAATTGAAGAAGCCGATAACTATACGTCCTACAAGACTCTTCAGCCTCCCTCTCTCTCTCTCTTTCTTTCTCTTTGACATTCATTTCACAGGGAAGCCAACAAACAGCAGCCAGATGAAATATTTCCAGCCACTGGCCTCGAAAAGTGATAATATCCTTCACCCGGCCAGCTCACAACATCCGCATCCCCTTCTTTATATATATATATATATATATATATATATATATATATATATATATATATATATATATATATATATTTTTTTTTTTTTTTTTCTGAGCGAACCCACGTCTGAAGAAAAGTGAGTGTGAGAGGAATATATAAGGCGTGGGTGTGTCTTTTGTGTTATCTGCGTCGCGAGTGTGTGTGCGCGCCTTTTGTGCGATTGGGTTATGGAGGTGGAAGTGTGTAACCCCTCTTAACCCGCGGGAATGATGTCACGGGCGCACAAATAAACTCCATTACATACGTTCCAATAAGCTCCGCCGCGGCCACAGAAAGGTTGGAGCGCATTCATGAAGGGGTGATGGAGAAAGAGAGAGGGAGAACGAGGGGTCGGGAATGAGAATAAGATGGGGGGAGATGGAGAGAGAATGGAAAAAAGACAGAGAGAGGGAGAAAAAGAGAGAGAGAGAGAGAGCGCTAGCGTCAGCGCTAATCCCGTAGTGTTATCTCCAGCCTGTAGTAGTGGAGGAAGCTGAGGCAGAAGTGTTCAGACTGGAGCCTCTCATGAGGAAGAACATGAAAGACAAACTGTTAACATTTGTTTTCTCTCTCTCTCTCTCTCTCTCTCTCTCTCTCTCTCTCTCTCTCTCTCTCTCTCTCTCTCTCTCTCTCTCTCTCTCTCTCTCTCTCTCTCTCTCTCTCGTATATACACAATGCTATCATTGTCATATCCAGCTATGTTCTCTCTCCTTATATTATTGTATGCGCTGGCACATATTCCACCTCCAAATGTAGTTGATCTAGCATCTCCTTTTTACTTTAGGTTTGCTTTTCATCTCCTTAAACGACAGGCTTATTAATTAGTAATTAATAAAGCAATAAGCCATGAGAGGCTGTGTGTTACTGCGATTTTATCACAGGGAAGGGTGTTCTTAGGCACGTTAGGAAGTGGAGTGAAACTCCCTACATGTGGTAAAATTCCTGTAGCTTATTGTTTTTATAAAACATAATAAAATACGCCATTTTTCAGAAAATAATGTATTATTATTAATAATAATCAACATAAACAAGTATCCACCATGAAATGTAGTTTTTTTTTAGATTTTAGCATCGTTGCCAAGCAACCATGGACCACTGAATGCGGCCACCATTTGGTCACCCATTGCTTTATTTGCGGGCATTTCATTAAATTTGCAACTTTTTCTTGTATAATAATGAACATGTAATAGCACGCTGTTTAATGCAAAACCCTCTATAAGTACTTTTTGGTCACCAATCCAGCAGCACCCTCTTCTCATGCTGGTGCTGAATCTCAAACAGCTCCCTGCTCCCGAACAGTGCACTACGTATGAATTTATACTGGCTCCTTCAGCTGAACAGTACAAAATATAGCTAAGAAATCATCATTTGGGCATTCGACACATCTACACCCAATAAATGATGCACTGTTTGCCAATAGAGGTAAGAATTTCTACATTTTCACAGCTAGCACACTATTTAGGGAGTACGGAGCCGTTTGGGATTCCTGGATTTGATGTGACTTCTGTCTAAAACATGGGCATTTGAAGCTTGTAAGACACTCAAGAAACATTTTTAGCCTTTTATACTGCTGTTTTACAGTGAATCACACTGTAAGTACTTTAATTCAAGTCTATGATGTTAATAATGGAGTATTTTAGCCTGTTAGCTGGCTGAATAGCCTAGTTCTGGTTAAGTCTTCAACCCCTCAGTTTAAACAAAAAACAGGTTCTTTCTTTATCAGTATGCTCAGTGGTCCACGCGAGCAGCATGAGAGTCAAAGATTATTCCATTAACAGCAGATGGGTTTTTCATGCCGTAGCTAAGTGATACACAATTAAGTTGTTTTGAGGTGGTCATAGGTGTGCGGTATATCGTGGGTTCAAACGCAGCTCGGCCAATCAGATTTTAGGACCGGGACTGTTTTATAAGGTTTATTATATAGTAACTACTACACTCAAATAAAAACTGCTCTATGAGCCATTCTGTTGAATTATGTACTTTGTTTCATTTTCATTTATTTTATGTAAACCAGTTAGTTTAAAACAACATTTTTAAATGTTCAGTTTGTAGGTCAAACAACCAGTTTGGTTATTAGTTTTGAGTGTACTATTCAGTATCTACTATGAATTGACTACTATTAATTAACTGTTACTTAGTATCGACTGTGTTATTCAGTATCTGCTATGAATGAACTACTGTAACTAACTATGGGTGTGTATGTATTTTCTGTCACAGGGATGAAGATATGCAGAGTCTGGCCAGTTTGATGAGTATGAAGCAGGCGGACATTGGCAACCTAGACGACTTTGAGGAGGACAACGAAGAAGATGAAGAGAACCGGGTCAACCAGGAGGAGAAAGCAGCCAAGATTACAGGTGAGGATAACAACAGATTTACTGCTGAATTAAAAAAAAAAAAGTCATGCTTAAAGGTTTTGGTGGTGTCCAAATGAGACTCAGACTTTACCGCATAAGTGTATTTTCACATGCAATAAATTTATCTGTGGTTACACAGCAGCTCATCATAAACTAGCAGATAATAGAAATTCTATACTTGGTCACTCTAGTGGACACATTCCAGTAAACATTACCACAGCCACACACTGATAAATAAATAATGTGTAAAATGCTATATTCAGTGGTGCTCTAATATGTTGAGGTTCAGGTAGGTATTGATTTTTCTGATCGATATAATTGCAATATAAATGTGATTATTTTCTATAAGTTAAGCTGTTTTTGCAAGAAAAACGTGTTTTTGTCAGGCTCAAGGCTTGAACACAGTCTGGCGTATTACATTCAATCAGTTCAAGAGCTCTGTGTCATCTTAGCAACCACCTGGGTTACCATGGCAACAGCCTAGCAGCAACTTAGCAACCACCTGGGATTCCAAAACAACTTAAAACAACTTTGTTCGCAAATTTGTTTCGCCTTCTAGTTAAATTTGCAGCTCCTACAGTTGCGGTCTCCACCTGCTGGATATATCACAAACCGGACTCACCAATGCAATTTAAATTATATTTTGTATGGCTTTTAAATGATTTGTTTATTTATTTATTGTTTATTTAAACAAATTTCCCACTTACTAAACTCTGTAAGCCAAAACAATTGTGCTTCTTTTGCGGGTTGCAGGGCGAGACTAAAGTAGCTAACAGGTAATAAAGGTTATACCCCACCTATTAGCACTCTTTAAACTGCATTCACTTATCTCTAATACACATACTTGCATGGTTGCTGAACTGTATGAGGATTGTCACCTATAAACATGGACCAATGTCCTCCGTATAAATAATCAGGTCTGTTAGATGTTTTAATACTGTTTAAGGTTTTATATGCATTTCCGGTTGTATGTAAGCGTTTTTTTTGTTTAAGATGTTTTTTCATGAGGCTGATTTGAAGGGTTTCATGAACTTCTGTTCTTTAAGGAACACTACAGGTGGGTTCTGTGTGTGAATGATTAATTCATTAATGTTTATTTGATGGTGTAGATGAGCAGATGCTTTCTGTTGTCTGTTTCTGTCCTGCCTTTTCTTGAATTTTTAGCTTTACTTCTCTTTATCTTGCCGTTTGTGAAGATGGTGCATTTGTTTGTTCAGGGTATGTGGGTGTGTGTGTGTGTGTGTGTGTGTGTGTGTGTGTGTGTGTGTGTGTGTGTGTGTGTGTGTGTGTGTGTGTGTGTCTCTGCATGTCTGAGATGCCTTACTTGGCATAATCCGCCCCCTCCGTACTCATGGATCCTTGACATTAAGCCCCTGTATACCAAGCTGTGTATATATGTATGCTTCCATATGTGTCTATAGGAATGGTTGAGTTGTTTATTCATTGCATCTCCGTTGTTAGTCTGTCTGTCTCCATAGCGATGCTATCAAGATGTTTGATTCAGATTAGTGTAGCACCAAGAAAAATAAAAGCACCAGAGCTGCTTTTATTTTACCTTCTTGCTGTATTGTAAATAAATCATATATTATTACATATTGATTAAATATTTATACTAGAGCCCAATCAATGTGTTGCCTGACCAATAATATAAGTCGATAGTGATGACCCACAGTATCTGTGTTGTGGTGATAACTACTACTACAGCATTGCCATAGTACAGACTTGTGATTGGAATCAAAGGCTTAAAATGTGTTAAATCACGAATAACAAAAATAGAAAAGAGAGTTTTTATGACGGCAGTGGTTAAAATACAAAACAAAAACAAGAGTTAATAAACAAAAAACAAAGCCACAAAGAATTATGGGTAGTTGGTCTGGGTGATAGGGCAATGTAATTGACAAGTCAATGTTGATGCATCAGGAGTGATCATTACATTCGTTTCTGGAAGAGAACTAAAGAAGACTAATTTTGAACAGCTTGCTAAATAATATTAAACAATATGTAGTTTTTTCAGTTAAAAACGTGTTATTACAGAGCTTATACTTTCTTTGTTTCCCATTTCCCGGAAATCCTGAAGGACTCTATACTATAACAAATTTAATAGTCCCACACAGTCCTCTAATGCAGAGAAGGGAGAGATGGATCCATTTAGTATTAAAGATCACAAAGTTGTCATTTTTCCATTAGTAAGTGCGACTTGCATATTTACATGAATGTTTACATGCATATTTTTGTGTTTTTGTTTTCATTTTTGTTCTATTTTAAACTCAAATCTTTATTTGAGATAGCAGGAAGCTAAATATATACAAATCATCATTTATGTGGTGCTTTCATTAGGTGTCACACACTGTTTGTGTGTGTCATTTAAAGAGAAGATCCTGCCATAAACCAACACCAGTCCACAGATGTGTGTATATATATATATATATAATGTGTATGTGTGTGTGTGTGTGTGTCTAAATGTAAGTATTGTGATATAAATTCCTTGTATATAAATTTATTTATATATAAATTTTACAATATATATATATCCTTGAGTCTTTTCTACAGTTTCTCATTAGGTTTAATGGGATCTTTACCAGCGTTCTCTACAGTGCTCTACAATTTTCTTTGCTTGTTTTTGTTTTTGGACTGTTGCACATTGTGTGTGTATATGTGTGCAGATGTATGAGGTGTGTGTGTGTGGGTGTGTGTGTGTGTGTGTGTGTGGGTGTGTGTGTGGGTGAGTGTATGTGTGAGTGAGTGAGCTATTGATCAGTGTGTGATGCCCTGGCCACTCTGTTTGCAGAGATAGTGAGGCAGTTAAATGCGCTCAGCAGTGTAGATGGCGATGAAGACGACCCAAAGCTCAAACCAGCCTGTTCTCCTGCAGGTTTCTCTCTTCTACTAACACTATACTATCGCTCACCCTCTCACTCACTGTCACTCATTCACTCTTCCCTCACCCGTCACACTCCTTTTTCTTCTTTCTTTCTTTTGTGTCTTTCTCTAACTCACTTCTGTCTGCCTGCCTGCCTCTCTCTCATGCTCCCTCTCACTCACAATCTCTATCTGTCCTTTCTGTCTCTCTTTCTCTCCTTTTTGTTTCCTTTTTTCTTCTGTCTAAGACATTTCTGTCTGCCTCTCTCTCTCTCTCTCTCTCTCTCTCTCTCTCTCTCTCTCTCTCTCTCTCTCTCTCTCTCTCTCTCTCATATTCCTACTCTTTCGCCCCTGCTCCCTCTCTATTTCTCTCTCATACGTTTCTTCTGCCGTGGTCTTTACCATCCTCTTGTACTGTGTTGTGTCTGTGTTGTGTCTGACTCCATTCAGTGCCATGTGAAGTGATTTTGGGTTTGCGTTCTTTTATTTATCCTTCATTTATTCTCTCCTTTGTTGTGGTTTTTGTTTTCAGCTTCATTTTCTGCAGTTTGTAGTGAACCAGGCCTCCACAGATATACAAACACTGCTGACCCACCACGCTGACACCGGCCCCTTTTTTTTGGTGATAATTAAAAAAATTAGGATGATATTTTCAGAATGTATAATCTATATTGAGTGAAACACTATTAAAGCTAACAAGGTCAAGCATTCTGAGTGCTGCTCTCTAAACTAGAAGAACTAGAAAATTACACCAAAGGGCACCTTATGCAGTTTAATAATTGCAAACAAATCTGAAAGCACACTTCCTGAAAGAAAATGTTTGTTTAAAATTTGTATGGATTTTAAACTGCTTTTTTCAAAACAATCCACTGCACCCAGGAAATAAGCATTACAGTTTACTGTCAGGTCCTAGAGACCATGTGTAAAGTACACAAAATAAAATTTAGAAACTCAAAACTAGGTACTCGGCAACAAGGAAACTTTTTTTTATTGAAATAATATCATGGATGTAGTGCATTCACTGAGGTCCAAAAGTCTGAAGTTACATTGAAAATGTGTTTTTTTTTATTTCAACAAATTAAAGTTTTAGCATTTTAAACATTTAAAACAAAGAAAAGTTATAACAAGATGAAATTATCAACGTTCTGCACTGTATGTAGGTCACTGTTGAGATTTTAATTAGAAGTGAAAGAATAGGTGCATTTTCACTGGTGGCCTCACAACTTTGGACCTAGCAAAAAAAATATTACTAAAAATTAAAGGCATTGAAAAGATATTGTCATATAGATGATATATTGTCCACTGAATTCAAATGCAGTGCTGCTGTTATTAATTCCAAGTTAAAAACATTTGTATAGGCTAGAAATGAGGTTTGACTTTAGTTAGTTTTTGTAATTATGCTTTCATTTCATATAGACTGGTATTTCATGTTTTGTATTCTTGTATGGGATTTTGTAACTAAAATGGGAAGTGTGATATAAATAAAGACTTGTTTATATCCTTAAAACACTTACTGTGTAACTGAAAGATGGGAAATGGTGATAACGGCCATCAATCAGTTGATTCCCATGCTGCTCCCGTCAGTCAGAGCCAATTGGGTTCCTCTTTATTTTGATATATTCTATACATAGTTACACATGCTAGTCAAATCTGTTCATATCCGAATACATCAATGTTGAAAAGTGGTTCACTCCAGAATGCAGTGTTTATTTATGGTTTAGTGCTGTGGCTTCATGCTTTGTTCTGTGTACATATATTATTATTATTTTTAATTTAAATTATACATATCTTTTGTGTTTTTATCACTTGTAATCGGTACATCTGTTCAGAGTTGCATTAACTTCCACATTCTTAGAAAAAGATGGTTCCGCAAGGGTTGTTTAGTAAAAACAGTGGGTCTATATAGAACCATCAACACTCATTAAACCATTTACATGCTTAAGTGGTTCTTTGCATTGTGAAATGGTTCTTCAGATTGATGAAGAATGTGTTGTTTATAGAACCTCCTTAAAGTGTTTAGCTGTTACTATGTCAAGCTTGTGACAACAGAAGAAGCATGTTTGGTGCCATGTAGAACCGTATACATGTTTTCCATCAATCTGAGGAACCATTTCACCATGTAAAGAACCACTTAAGCATGTAAGAAGGTTCTATGAGTGTCCATGGTTCTATGTAGATCTGTTATCTGTTCTAAAGAACCCTTGAAGAACCATCTTTTTAAAGAGTGTAGTTAAAGGAATGAAGTAATATTGTTTCCTGTGTGTGTGTGTGTGTGTGTGTGTGTGTGTGTGTGTGTGTGTGTGTGTGTGTATTTCTGTGTGTCTGGTCCAGAGTTGATCAGTAAGCTGAATTTTCTGGAGGAAGACGAGCAGGTTCAGACCCACTCTAGCTCGAACCCCTTCGAGGAGGCCGATGACCCTCTGGCTCTGAACCCGTTCAGTGACCCTGATGAGGAAGGTAAGCAGTGACCTTTGACTGCCTGAACCGAGCACAGGATGGCTTTCTGACCTCGTTAGGGTTTAATGAACGAATTAACCTACATAAAAAGACAGAGAGGAATGTTTGGAATTAAGGAGGATTTACATTTTTGATTTTTGGCTGTATAAGGAGGCCGTTTGTGTGTAAAGATGCGGCTTACATACGCATACATGGGTAGAAACACTTGTTTTTTCTACCTATATCTAAATGTAGCTACTGGAGTTTTACAATGTATTTAAAGTTCAGTACCTTTTCAGTACTGCACCTGATCTTACAATTCAATACTTTCAGTGCTTTCTGTGCTTTTAATGAGATATTTAAATAAGCTATTACATTGTAATTTGCTTAAAAAGAGATTGACTAACCAAAAAGCCCAGACATGTTAATCAAGAAAGAAACGAGCATTTCTGTGTTTAATCCGATAAACATTATTGGGTTTTTGACATAGTACTGTTTGGGTTTAAATGCTTGGTATCTGTATCGGAATTAAAATTCTGTTATAGTGACAAACCTATTAGGTACATACATGGATATCTCTGTATAAAATATCTTGTCAGGCAAGACAAGGCAAATTCATTTATATAGAACCTTTCATAAACTGTGATCCTTCAAAGTAATCATAGAATAAAAGTAATAAAAGCTCATAGAAATTAAGGTAGAATTAAAACAATAGATTTTAAGAGAAGAAATTAATTAGAGAATTAAAATCAGATTATAAAACCTTATATCTTGACTTTTTTAAAAATAATTTCAAAATGCCACGTAGTACCTTTACATAATGTCCTTTATATATTATGTAAATGTGAGTACCTACATGCAATTTGCCCCATATATACTGTAAATGTGTAAATAACTATGTGTAATATGTCCTTATGTATTATATATCATTGCTGTCGGAACAAGATCTTGTATCTCTAAAATGGTAACTTTACAGGAGAAGGAAATTACCTACTATACTTTTAATGTAAGTTGATAGAACCAGACTTTTTCCAAGACATTTGGGCCGTTTATTTTGGTCCATTCGTCATGAAATTTCCACACCATGTAAAGGACAACAGGATGTCAAAAACTGAAAAACAACAGAAATGGAGATAAGGTTTTCATCTGACAGCAGGGATGGAAGGATGGATGGAGATAATCTATATAGATTATAATCTATCTAAAAATATAATCTGTCTAAAAATGTGTAAGCTATTTTGGCCTAAACCTAACCTTAACCCCAGGACTCTTTCAGATTTTGCTCTTTCAGTTGGGAAAAAAATAAACTTTTAACTATTATCAAATACACAATACAAAGTCAGAAACATTTTGCTGCCCACGGCGACCCGTAGCTCTGTTTTCTCTGGTTTTCCTAAGTAGTCATTACATTTTTATCCTGAAAACAGACGAAGCACTTCGTCAGACAGACTAAGCCACTGTCCAGTTCTGCCTGATAGTGACTCTACCTCTTATGATACTTTTGGTTCCTTTCAGAAGTGCAGCCCTCCCTGCAGTCCACTCTAAAAGATGAGGAATCCTCAAACCCATTCAATCCATTTGATGAGCCTGAACTGGAGCAAGACCAGGAACCTCAGTATAAAAACCCTTTTGATGAGCCGGACCCAGAGCCACAAGTGGAGAGCACACCCCCTAGAGGCAGTGCGAGGAAGATGGTGCGACCGGTGGACATGAGCAAATATCTATATGCAGATAACAGCAAGACAGAAGAGGAGGAGCTGGATGAGTGAGTAATAGAAGAGTGTAGGGTGGGAGGGCTTTAGAGTGTTAGTGAGAGTGAAGGTGCGTAGTATACACACTACGTTGTCAGGTCTAACTGGTACTTTAACTTATAGACTTTTATCTTGAACACCTGCCGTAAAGGTGCACTCTAGGTTTACAGTTATATACTGTTTTATCAGCCTCTTTAACACACCCTCTACATCTCCCCATTTGAAGGCACAAAAAAACACAAAATATGTTTCTCTTATACAAGCTGACATATTTAAGAATGTTCTCTGTAGAGGATGTGCTAATTCATTTTCACGCCAGTAAGACGTACTTTGATCAACTTTTGCACATGACTGTGCGCATGCGTGTGTGTGTGTGTGAGAGAGAGAGCTGCTAATAAAACAGAAAGCACGTATTAGTAAATTCCATTGAACCTGTATTAAGTTTAAAATGGTACAAAAGTTAAAAGTTTAATGTTGTGAGCTTGTGAACTTCTTTGTTTTGTAATTCTACACCAGTTCCAAATAGACAGCCATGTGGTTTTAGAATGTGGCCTGCAGTTGGCATGTTGAAATTAACATGATAGTCCCTGAAAAAGACGCCATCTAGAATTCAGTGTGTTGCTCCAGAATGCATTAATGGTGCATTCACAGAGTAAACATTACCCATTAATACACCCTCCCCCCTGAATTTTGAACATTATACTGGTAACGGCTACACTTCTTTGGCCTGGAAAGGACGACATTACACTTTTCCGCTGAGCACCAGTCCTTTTCAGATGAGCTCAAGCCCAGAGAAGTTGGCAGTGTTTCTGGACGTCATTTATACATGACTCCCACTGTACGTTATGTTGCGTTTGAGAGACAGTGTTTGACAACAGTTTGTCAAAGTTATGTTGAGTAATGTCCATCACAGAAATAGGCTAGTTATTAATGCATTGCTGTCTGAGTGGTTGATGGTCACAGGCGACGGGGGCAAGGTGGGGCATTTGCCCCTGCTAAAATGTTTGTCAGCTCACTTTAATTATGGAAAATTGTCTTTTGTCAAAACTATCTACTATTTATAGAGACTGATCTCAATGTCACTGGGTTGACTTCTGCACTCAAAACAACTGAGAACCACAGTGTCCATGGAAGATGTCAGGTGTTGTATCTAATTGAATTCCTCCTCAGATTTATGTTTATCTTCACAAGTCAAGCTTGGCCTTTGTTGGTTATCGCTATGGATTTCCCAAAGAGGAGGTAATGCTATTCAGAAGAAATTGACTCAGACCAACGATTAGCACTTTTAAAGCGTCAGATTAGTTGTTTGAATAAAAACTTACGTGAGAAACACTGAGGAGAGACAGTGTGACATTGCAGTGCTGAATATTGAATGGGCTATTCATGTGGACTTAAATTAAACAGTCAGTGCAGTTGATGCTGTGAGGTTGGGCGACTTGCACTTCACTACCATAGGACACTGTTTATTCTTTGATAAATGTTATTTGATAGAGATAGGTTTTATACATAATGTATAGTTGACTGAGTGTAAGTCTCAAGCGTCACTCATGGTTACAGGCGTTCAGTTTTGACCTTTTCCTTTACGCCGAGAGATTTATCCAGGTCCCCTGAATCTTTTTGTATTGTTTACTGTAGATGGTGAAGTACCATTTTATTTAAAAAGAGTCTCGACTCAACCCTGTTCATAAAGCACTCTGCTTTGCATCACCTATTAAAGATGTTTTAAACATTTCACAACATTCCTAGTCTTAAATTGTTCCCTTCCAACTTTTTTGGGCTTTTTGCAGGCTTTGGTTTCAGAATGAGTGCATATTTTACAGCTTTGACCTTCTTTGACAATCTTTGACCTTGCCATGGAAGAGATTCAGGAGACCCGGATTTGCTACAGTAATGATGGTTTATTTAAAAAGAGAACACTCTGTACACCTGCCTTTGTCTCACCCCAGCACCACTCTTATACCTGGCCATCAGTCACCCTTCAGGACCATTGGTACCATCATAAAAGTGATGTCAGAGTCCTCAGAGCCTTAGATCCTGTTGTGAAAGGGACAGAGTCAGCTGTCTTAAGGACTAAGATGCTTACGACTGGTGTCCCAACTCTGCAGAATGTAAATAAAAATAGAATGCAATTATGTGCAAATCATGTAAACCATATTTTTTTTAAAGGAAAATAGTACAAATGTTGAAACTGAGAAATTGTTTATATATATATATATATATATATATATATATATATATATATATAATATGGAGCAATGCTGTTGTAATATATGCAGAATGTGGTTTTACGTTGTCTTGCTGAAATAAGCAAGGCCTTCCCTGCAAAAGACGTAGTCCTTTATCATTCAGCATTAATGGTGCCTTCACAGATGTGCAAGTCACTCACACCAAGTGCCCTAATACCATCATGAATACTGGCTTTTAAACTGTTAACAAGCTGATAACAAGCTGTGTGGTCTTTAGCCCGGAGGACACAGCGTCCATGATTTCCAAAAACAATTTCAAATTTTGATTTGTCAGACCACAGGACACTTTTCCATTTCCCTTCAGTCCATTTTAAATAAGCAGGCCCAGAGAAGGTGGCAGCATTTCTGGTTCCTGTTTATATTTGGTTTCTTCTTTGCGTTTTAGAGTTTTAACTTGCATTTGTGGATTCAGTGATGAGCTGTTTTCACAGACCGTGGTTTTAAGAGGTGTTTCTGAGTCCATGCAGTGATTTCCTCTACAGAATCATGTCTTTTTTAATGCACTGCTGCCTGATGGCCCAAAGATCACAGCCAGCAAATACTGTTATTTGGTCTTTTCCCTTACGTGCAGAGATTTCTCCAGATTGTCTGAATGTGTTATTATGTACCGTAGATGATAAACAGCAAAAGTTCTTTGCTATTGTATGTAGAGGAACATTATTCTTGAATTGTTGCGCTATTTGATTGTGCAGTCTTTTACAGAGTGGTGAACCTCTCCTCATCTTTACTTCTGAAAGCCTCTCTGAGATGCTCTTTTTATACACAGTTATGTTACTGGCCTGTTAACAATCAACCACCAGGCGTGTTTTCAGCATTGCACAACTTTACCAGCCTTTTGTTGCTGTCCCAACTTTTGGAACATGTTGGCGTCACATTCAAAATTTTCGAAAACAGTAACATTTCACAGTTTTAACATCTGATATGTTGTCTTTGTGCTATTTTAAAATAAATATAGGGTTTAAATGATTTGCAACTCATTGCATTTTGTTTTTATTTACATTTTGCATAGTGTCCCAACTTTTTGGAAATGGGGGTTGTAAATTAAAATGAAACAATTCCTAACAAGTTGATGAGAGACATTTTAACACACCCAGTATTTGTAGTGTTTTCATTCAAATTAAGGTCAGAGTAGAAATAGAAATAATTTGTTTTCTGTTGTTATTTGTGGTACCTACTGTCCTGGCTTTGGAATTGGATTTGTACATACATGCATGTATATGAGCGATAGAGCTTGAGCAAGAGAGGGGAAAGCAGTGAGTAAGGTCTTTCAGCAGAAACAAGGACGCTGTTGTTCCTTGCATTCTTTCACCTTGTCTGTACAGCTCTTGCGCTCTCTCTCTCGCTCTCTCGCTCTCTCTCTCTCTCTCTCTTGCGTGCGCTCTCTCTCTCGCTCACTCACTCGCTGTCTCTCTCTCCTACCTGCTCTCTTTTCTGTTCCCTCTCCCTCCCTCTGTTTCTCAGACTGCTGAGTTTGTCAGGCGCGCCATTCCAAACCCAAACTGACCCAGAGTCTTTTCTCCATCCTTATTTTTTTCTTTTACTCATATGACCTCAAATTTCTGCTTTCCTCCATTCCTCTCTTCCTTCCTGTCTTTCCTCCTCTTCTTTCTCTCCTCTCGTCAGTGTGTTTTGACTGTGCTTTTCACACGTTTGACACTCATTCAATTAGAGACAAGGGAGACCTCTTTAGCAGACCCCCCCCATCGCGCTCTCTCTCTCTCTCTCTCTCTCTCTCTCTCTCTCTCTCTCTCTCTCTCTCTCTCTCTCTCTCTCTCTGTGTATGTCTGTGTGTGAATAGGAGGCCTGCTTTCTCTCCATTGTGTATGTGTGTGTTGAGTGACTGCTCCGCTCCGTACTCGGCGTTCTGTATGTGTTGATGCCAGCGGAGCATGTGTGTCTGTCACTGAGTGCATTGCTGGGGTCGGAGGTCAGAGGTCATGAGTTGTGACCCCTGGAGCACCTGGCTCCTCTAGAGCTCAGCGGAGCGTTTTATTGGCTCACGCTGATCCTCGATGCTCCTTTACCTTTACCCTGAAAAACCAGTCACTCGCTCGCTCACTCCACAGAGAGAGAGAGAGTGAAGGAGGGAGGGAGAGAGGGAGAGAGTGAGTGAGGGAGGGAGAGAGGGAGAGAGTGAGTGAGGGTGCTGAATGGATAGCTGTTGTTTCACTTTTCCGAGCTCTGCCTCGTTTCCTCTTCAGCCTCACTCCTGTGAATCCTCTGTGAAGTTGTGTGACTTTTCTCCAGTAATGATGGATCAAACCAGAGAATCACTGAATCGCCATCCGCCCCCTTTTTATTTGGAGATCGGATTTTAAAATAAGGAGTTAATTAAGGTGTAATTGTGTGTAATTTTGCTGTTTAAATGCAGTTTTCTGGTATAATAATAATAATAATAATAATAATAATAGAAATAATCAAGAACAAAACAACTAATTGTTTCCTTATATATTATATAATATTCTGTCAACACTTTAATTGTAACTACTCTTTTATTAATTTATTAAATAAAAATTCTTTTGTATAATATTGTGTCTTTTTTAAACCTGACTGTAGATCCTTGAGTGTCCAGTTCAGTGTGGTAGCTCACGTGTTGAAATCTCTCTTTCCGGTTCTGTCCTCTTTCAGGTCGAACCCGTTCTACGAGCCCAAGTCCAGCAGTCCAGCTCTGTCCACTACAGAGGGCAGCACTGAAAAGACCATGAAACGCCGAGCCCCTCTTCCCCCAGCTGTGACCTCAGTGACCCCCGCCAGCCCCTCAGTGACACCTAAACCAGCTGTTTCTGAGAAGACCCCCAGCGGCCCCCCTGCCTTCCCTGCGCTAGCTGGCAGGGAGCTGGCATCTTCATCACCCAAGGTACACAGTCTTCCTTGCTGCTCTACAGCTGAGGACGGTCAGGTTTCTGAGGAAATCCTTACACACACACTTAAAGATTGTTCTTTAAGGGTTTTTTACTGAAGGCAATGGTTCTATTCATGCTTTACTGCCTCTTGGCATGGTTAAACAGTGAGAATGTGCTGTATATGGTTCTGTCTAACACCAAAAGGGGTTCTTGACATCATAACAATAGCCAAATGCTTTTTGCTTCTGTATAGGATAATTTTCAAAAATATATAGAACCATATACAACACATTCTCCATCAGTCTGCAGAATGATTTCACCATGCAAAAAAACATTTAAGCATGCAAATGATGATCTTGGTTATATATAGAACCATTGTATTTAGTAAAGAACCCAGGAAGAACCATATTTTTAATTGTGTAGAACCTTAAATGGTTTCCATGCATACTTAAATCGTTCCTTCTGTGGTTCATACTGATAATGTGTTAAATATGGTTCTATACAACACCTAAAAGGGTTCTGCTGTTGTTACAGTATCAAACAATAAAAGCACCTTTGTTGGTGCTATACAGAACCATTTTCAAATACACACCACATTCTCCATCAATCTGAAGAACCATTTAAGCATGAAAATGGTTCTATATGGAACTCATGGTTCCCATTGTCTTCACCAAAGAACCCTTAGCGAACCACCATTTAAGTGTGTAGGCATCAATTATTACATTTGGCTGCAAGTCTCATTTTAAGCATAAAGCTTTGGACCAAAAGTTGTTTAAAATTGTGAACAACATCCGGTCAGTCAGGTGGAGTTAATCTTTTGACCGGTGTTGTATCTGTGGCAATGCTGTCCACTTAGATTTACAGGGACCGTTTACTAACCAAACTCCAACAAAGCAGATTCACATCCACAACAATGGGCCCTTTTCATAAGAAACAGAAGTGCGTAAATGCTGGTTGAAACAAGTACATTGCTATTGCCTTATGGACGGTTACTGACCTCTGATTAGATTGTATCAAGATTGATATTCGAGGATGGTCCACAACTGTTGGAGAACCAAACACAAATCAATGTGGGAGTCCTAACTAATAAAAAGGACTTTAAATAAATTCTTAATGGAGAAATTCCTTCATAGCTGTCAGGGTACAGTACTGTCAGCTAACGTTAATAGTGTGATGAATCGATGGATTTTTTATTATTTTTTTTAATGGATGAAAATTACTATAACCAAAACACTAGTTTAGCTGTGTTAACTGGAGCTGTATAAACAGCTCTCTAACAATAGACTAGTTAAAAAGGTAAAAAGCTAAACACGCACACATGCCAGCAGGGGAGCACTGGGTCGCCGTGGTCCGTAGTGCCACTGTAGACGTTTTACACAACAGCCGGCTCCAGTGAACAAATATCTGCCCTCTGAGCACTCGCTCTTTCTGATACTGACAGCTTTCGAGGGAGAAAATAAAAACTGTTCCTCTGAAAGCGGCTGTAGCAGCAACTTTAAAGCATAAACTGCGTGCTAATGTTGGTCAGCAGTGCTGAAATGCAGACACACGGGTTCTGTGTGTATGTACCTCCGTATGATAGTTTATTCCTGTATTACCTGCACAAACTCCTTTGTTCCCTCTGCTGACAAACCACTGAAACAGATTTTTGCCTCAAGCTTAAACACTTGAGTAAGTTGTACACACTCTACTCGTCATTGTTGTTATTGTTAATGCTTTAGTGGGAGCAGCGTTACCCTGCAGCCAGAACGTCCAGCAGAAAAACGTGGAAATGTGTGAAAGGCCTATTAGCGATTTCGCAGACAAATTTCCAATGTCGGAATAAAATCATGAGTCTTGCTGGAGTTGCATTGCACTCACGTCATCTTGATCGTTTAGTGTGAGGTGGTCAGAATGTCTGCGACACAATCAACCATGTTCAGTATTGTTTTTTTGAAGTCTTGACTCTTGCAAATAGTGACGCGCCAAGTGTGTGCGAGAGAGCGAGCGAGTGCATGTACATGGTCGCAACAAGACAGAGAGATGGAGAGAGAGTGCAAGGAAGAAAATTCATGCTTGAGAGCCTGAAATCAGTGTAAAAAGGCAAATATGCTCCACTTTAAAACAGTAATCGTATAAACTTAAATATCGCTGTTGTCAGAACAAAACCTCGTGTCTCCAAAATGGTAACTTTACAGGAGAAGGACAAAACCCACTTTACTTGTAATGTAAGTCAATGGAACCAGAGTTTTTTTCCAAGTCATTTTGGGTCATTTCTTTTAGTCTAGTCATCATGAAATTTGCATACAACGTAAAGGGAAACAGGTATTTTCGAATTATATCAAGAAATGAAAAATGTCAAAAATGGAGATACGAGGTTTTCTTCCGACGGCAGCGACATGTGACCTGTTTTAATATTTCAAGTTCACTGATTGTAACAGTGATGTAAGGAATTGTGCAGAGGACTTAAAAAAAATACTGAGGAAGCGTCTTTTTTTTTTTTTTTTTTTTTTTTTCTTTTCCCCTTCATTTTTTTTGGCTCTCTTTTACAGAGGCTTCTTATTTAGTTGCTTAATTGCTGCATGTTTTGTTGTTGTGTATATATTAATATTAATTTTAAAAAGTAATGGCACGTTTTACAGGTTAATAAAACGTCTGGGAGATGATGTGCCAGAAGATCTGCAGTGAACTGGGCTGAGCCCCAGATCTTTACACATCCAGTCAGAGCGCCTTCCCGTCTGTACCGCTATAGAGCGGAGAAGAAAAAAGGTTTCTCTGCTTGTAAATTTCCACCAGGTGCATGATGGGAAATATCGCAAATCTAGTTGCAGTCTTGCAAATAGTGACTCTGCAAGATCCTCAGTCTGCGCAGAGTCTCAGTCTGTGACTAAAGCCTCATTGACATTGTTTTTAGATGTGAGAGGGGGACAGACGTTAGTCTTCCGAGGGTCTTTTCATAGCACACGCTTAGCAGTAGGATGTTTTTTGGTTTGTTTGTTTTGTTTGTTATTTCTTTTCAAAATAGCGGCGATGGGGTTGAGAAAGTAGCTTTGGGAAGCAGAAGGAATTATGAAGAGCAGCTCTGCAGTGAAATACCTTAAAAATAAAGTGTGAGCTTTACCTGCTTTTCTTCCTCCACATCTTTCTCCTCTGTCCTTCTCATGCACCGTCTCTTTCTCTCTCTCTCACTTTCTATCTCCACTCTTCTGTTTCTCTCTTCTTTCTCCACCTCTTTCTCTGTTTGGATTGTTTTATATCGTTTTATTTCTTTCTCTGGATTTTCATCCTCATTTCTCTCCTGCCTTTTTCTTCTCTCACACATTTCCACTGTTCTGTTTGTCTTTTCTTCCACCACACAGTTCTCAGTTTTTCCTCTCTGTTTTGATTCTGTGTTCTCTCACTTCACTCTTCTCCTTGTCTGTTCTTTCACTCCGTTTTTCTTGTTGTGTTCTTTCACATCCACAGTTGGCCTCTACTTTTTCTTTCTTTCTTTCTCTCGCTCATCTCTGATCTTTTCAAGTTTAATTTTGCGTTGTTGATCAATTAACATTTGTATTGTCAAAGCACAACAAAACCAAGATGAATGTATGATATTGCAACAATTCAGAAGAGAAAGTGTTAATTACCAATTAATAATATGAAAGTATATGTAGTAATAAAAGAAAACCTATGAATGTGTAGTTTATAACAGGACATAGAAGAAAAAAGTTAATTATCAAATGTATTTATGTGAGTAACAAGAGAAAATAGAGCAGGGAAAAAGACATCGATATTACAGATATACATATTGCTGTTGTTGTCTCCATTTTTGTCGTTTTTCAGTTTTTGACATAAATTGAAAATGCTTGTTGCTCTTTACATTGTACATAAATTTCATGATGACTGGACTAAGAGAAACGGCCCAGAATGACTTGGAAAGACGTCTGGTTCCATTGACTTGCATAAAAAATGAAGTACGTTTTTTCCTTCTCGTGTAAAATGACCGTTTTGGAGATGGCGGTTTTGTTCCGACAGCAGTGAGGTGTTTAACAGTAAGTAAAGGCTGTGGTTTGGTGGTCACTCACTGTTCCAGAGTGTATGGCACTCATACACATATGTGGCTGCTGTGGACACTGATGGAGCCTCTCCTAATATAATTACTAATTTATCTTTTCTCTTTTTGTCCTTCACATCTTTCTCCTTTTTTCTTGTTTTGCAGTGTTTTATATTCGCTCTTTTCCCCATCTGCCCTCCCCTTTACCATTTCTTCTTCTCCTTTTTCTATCACATCACTCTTCTGTTTTTGCAGCTGTTTCTTCTTTTTTGTTTTGTACCGTTTTATTCCCTCTCTCCTTTCCCATCCTCGCTTCTTCCTTCATTTCTGTAATATCACTCTTCTGTTTCTCCCTTTAGTCTCCACTTTTCTCCCCATTTTTCCTTCTTTTGCACTATTTTATCCCTTCCATCTCTTTTTGCGTCCGCCTCTCTCCTGCTCTTTTTCCTTCTTTCTCTCTCATGTTTCTGTCTTCTTCCTCCACATCTTTGTTTTTCCTTTAAGCTGGTTTATTCTCTCTTCTTTCCCAATCACCTTTCTCCTCTGTTCTTTTTTTGCGTATTATTTTCTCTTTCATGTCTTTTTCAATTTTCAACGTTCTAACATTTTTTTTTTCATTTGTCCACGTTTCTCTCTTATTGCTTCCAAGTTTCTCCTCTTCTTCTTTTTTTCTTGGCTGTCACTCATGTGCCCTTACTGTTCTCTTCTTCTTTCATATTTTTCAGCTTTCTCTCCTTTTGCCCTCCACATTTCTCCTCTACTCTTCCTCCTCCTCTTTCTTTTTCTTCTTCTTCTTTCACTTCATTCTTCTTCTCCTGCATCGTTCTCCATTTCCTTCTTTACACAATTTTATTCCTTCGCCATCCACCTTTTCCCCCCTCACTCTTTTTTTCTTTCGTCCGGTGCATCTCTCACTCCGCTGCTCTTATCTTCCCCACCTCTCTCCTCCCCTCCCCTCCTTTTTTCCATCGCTCCGTTCTGCCGTTCTGCGTCCCTCGTTTCTGTATGTGTGCACTGACGCTCTCTACATTTGAATATAGGCACAGCGTCGGGGCTCTTTATGCATGCGTTATGACTCTGAGGCTGAATGCTTTGGTGGCTGTAATTAAGCGGCTGAGGGTGTGTGTGAGGGTGTGTAGGTGATGTGTGTGGGTGTGTGTGGGTGTGTGCGGCTGTGTAAAGGGTGTGTAAGGGGGCAAGACTGTAAATGAGAAGAAGCGGGCCGCTGCAGCTTAACTATGGGCAGCTACGCACAGAGTGTGAGTGGGTGTTTATTTACATGCCCTCCCCGTGAGCGCGTGTGTGTGTGTGTTAATGTGGCCCATATTTAATTACGCCGCACGGTTTATCAGAGAGGACCACTTGTGTGGGTGTGTGTGTCCGCAACGGAGGCACCCTGGCCCAAACTTACACACATTTAATTACCCAAACGCACTGACCTGTGAGTGGTAAACACCCCCACCCTCACCCCAACCCACACCCCCCCATCCCACACAGCACTAGCAATGCTCAGTAATTCTTAGTTGAAGCCAAAATTCAAGACACACTGGCCAAAAACCAAAACTGGAAAACACTGTCAAATAAGAATAGTTGGCATAAAATACACTTACTAAATGATTGTAACAGTGTAACAGTATGTAACTTCAGCATATTCCACAAAATCCAGCGTCCTCTCAAATAGGATGACCACCTGGTCATACATTACATAATTACTTTTTAATACTCATTAAATATAATGTGTAAAATACAGAATTATTTTCTTTGCATTTTGATAATAATAATACAGTTTTGCATTAAACTACCTGTGGTTATAGATGCCGTCATCATTCTTGGAGGGACTTTCTTCCTCTGTTGCTCTGTCCTGGTCTGGTCAGGCGAGACGTCGTGTTTTCCTGTGGTGGCAAAAAAGTAATGGAGAAGTTCTTGGGTGTTCTTAAGTAGCTCTAGATATTTGGCTGAAGCCAAGATTATAAATCGCTTGTCTCCGCCTCCTGTTCCTCATAGAAACCATGAAATACTTCCACATGATTATCGTCTCCACTATTGATCTGTCGCTGATCACTGTTATTCTCATTACCATTAAAATTATTTGTTCATAACATTGTAGGGTCATCTTTGTTTATTTATTTATGTCTTTATTTTTGCTTACAGTGTTTTTTCACTTGGCTGAAAACCAAAAATATTATTTTTAACTTTTTTTTTGGAAAATTTTAACTTCAAGTATGGTTTACATAGCTAGTTATGCTTCACTGGTTATGGTTTTAGGCTTACCCTTATTCTTTAAGTATAACCAAGTATAAGCTCATTATAACCTTAAGTGTAAACCTGCTCTTACAGCTAATTCTGATCATTACTACATATAATATTACTTCTAAAGCCAATTGTAACAGTTCCTATAAGTATAATATTACTCCTAAAGAAATTTTAACGGTAACTTTATGCATAAGACTACTTCTAAATCTAATTCTAACCATAACTGCAGCTGTGCACTTATGTAAATATACTCAGATTATATGTAAAAGTTAAGCAAAACAAATGTCCTCATGTAACTTTACTCTTAAATTTAATTCTAACAATAATGTGATCGGCTTCTTACCTTCACTTTAGGTATGGTCCTTCTCTTAAAGCATGATTAAGTATAAGCCTACTTTTAAAACTAATTCTAATATTACTGTAAGTATAATACTACTCAAGCTCATTTTGACAGTTACTGTAAGTATAAGCCCACATTTAAAGCTAGTTCTAATGTTACTGTTAGTATACTACAACTCCTAAAGCTTATTGTAGTAGTTATTGTGCATGTGTGGTGACATCTAAAGTAAATTTTAGCCATTATTGTAAGTATAAGCCTACTCCTAAGCCTAATTCTGACCTTAAATCTAGCTATAATCTCAATCCAAAACATAACTGTAACCATAAGCGAATACGCAAGTTTCCTCACCTTCAACCGTTAAAATAAAAGCTGCACTGTTTCTTAAAGATCTGTGTGTATATCCTCATATTTAAGAACAACAAAAATAATTAACAAAAGCATCTGAAAACGAGCACATTATCTGTAAAAGCATCTCACACGAGTAGACACACACACTGTGGGTGTCTCCTCTCTCCTGGTGTGTGGATTATGAGTGTGTTGCTGTGTATTCTGGAGCTTGGAGGCCGCTTCTGTCTCTCTTTGTGTAAAGTGTGAATGACCTTAGCGTGAATAAAGTCAAACAGGATTAACACACATTCAGTACAGTGCACGCACACACACACACACTGTAGGGATGACTGTAGTGAGAACAGATATGAGAAAGCCTGAAGGCTCCTATTCTGTTTTGTGTGTGTGTGTGTGTGTGTGTGTGTGTGTGTGTGTGAGAGAGAGAGCTCAGATGAAGTGTTGGCGCACACACTCCGAGTCCTGAGGTGCAAATTGAAAACAATGACAATCTCTGAACATGCAGAAAAAAAGAAATTGAAATGTTAAATGCTGCAGTTTTAGATTAGAAAAGCCTGGAGCCTCCAAACGCTCCCTAAATAAATCCTGCAGTGCGGACCGTCCTGGTCTGGTTTTTTTTTTTTTTTTTTTTTTTTTATCTGACGAATGAATATTTAAGAAAGGCCATTGCCTTCAGTGAACCTTGATTTTATATGCATGCTAACCTTTCAGATGAGCTGTGCTCTGTGCGGCCGGGCCGACTGAGGGGAACGTTTGTTCTGGTGCTGTGGTTTATTTCCTACACACACCCAGGACACGTTTGGTGTCTGAACTTTGCTTCTTTAGTTCTGCACTGGAGCTGTGAGGTTAATGTAGCTAACAAGTAATGGAAGCTTATAGCGCCCCCCAGCTAGCATGTTGCTAAGTGGGGTGGGTTTGAATGAGTACAGTTTTGATTCAGGATGATTATAAAATGATTGTGCATCTCGATTTGTGATTTCTGTAACCTGCAGGGGTTCTCAACCTCTTCCACCCCATGGCCCACCTGTTTATAGCTATAAGGCCCCGAGACGCACAGGTTTTGCTAGACGGGTTTAGCTGTTTGATGCAGCCTTGAATATGGGTGGAGTGTTCACACACATCATAATGGAGTGAACTCCGGCTAACTGTCTGCATTGTGCGTGATTTAATTAGCCTGCGACTACGATGTTTTCATTCATGCATCTCTACTAGCCCATTACGAACTACTGCCTCCCCCCGGGTACAGGTCTGCAGCCCACTTGCTGAGAAACCCCTCCTACATTATGTCTCTGTTCGCATTACCTCATCGCTTCAGTCCGATCTGATCTTTGAATTCGATGATTCACATTCATGCATGTGAGAGACTGGATCTGTCATTAATGTGAACGAAATCAGAAAGAATCAGATCAGTGTTACATTCAGCCTGGTAATGTGAGCATAGCCTGAGATTTTTTTCCAGTTCCAATGAAGTTGGGACGTTGTGTAAAACATAAATAAAACAGAATACAATGATTTGCAAATCCTTTTCAACCTATATTCAATTGAATACACTACAAAGACAAGATATTTAATGTTCAAGTGGATAAACTTTGTTGTTTTTTGCAAATATTCACTCATTCTGAATTTGATGCCTGTAACCCATTCCAAAGAAGTTGGGACAGGGGCAACAAAAGACTGGGAAAGTTGAGGAATGCTCAAAAAACACCTGTTTGGAACATTCCACAGGTGAACAGGTTAATTGGAAACAGGTGAGTGTCTTGATTGGGATCATCCCCGAAAGGCTTTGTGAACAACTGTGTGAGCAAATAGTCCAACTGTTTAGGAACAACGTTTCTCAACATGCAATTGCAAGGAATTTAGGGATTTCATCATCTACAGTCCGTAGTATCATCAAAAGATTCAGAGAATCTGGAGAAATCTCTGCAAGTAAGCGGCAAGGCAGAAAACCAACATTGAATGCCCGTGACCTTTGATCCCTCATGTGGCACTGCATTAAAACCCGACATCACTCTGTAACGGATATTACCACATGGGCTCAGGAACACTTCAGAAAACCACTGTCAGTGAACACAGTTCGTCGCTCCGTCTACAAGTGCAAGTTAAAACTCTGCCATGCAAAGTGAAAGCCAGATATCAACAACACCCAGAAACGCTGCCGGCTTCTCTGGGCCTGAGCTCATCTGAGATGGACTGACGCAAAGTGGAAAAGTGTCCTGTGGTCTGACGAGTCCACATTTCAGATTGTTTTTGGAAATCATGGACGTCGTGTCCTCCGGGCCAAAGAGGAAAAGGACTGTCTGGATTGTTATCAGTGCAAAGTTCAAAAGCCAGCATCTCTGATGGTGTGGGGGTGTGTTAGTGCCCATGGCATGGGTAACTTGCACATCTGGGAAGGCCCCATTAATGCTGAAAGGTACATACAGGTTTTTGGAGCAACATCCAAGGGACGGCAGGGATGTCCCTGCTTATATCAGCAAGACAATGCCAAGCCACGTTCTGCACGTTACAACTTCGTAGTAAAAGAGTGCGGGTACTAGACTGGCCTGCCTGCAGTCCAGACCTGTCTCCCATTGAAAATGTGTGGCGCATTATGAAGCGCAAAATACGACAACGGAGACCCCGGACTGTTGAGCCACTGAAGTTGTACATCAAGCAAGAATGGGAAAGAATTCCACCTACAAAGCTTCAACAATTAGTGTCCTTAGTTCCCAAATGCTTATTGAGTGTTGTTAAAAGGAAAAGTGATGTAACACAGTGGTAAACACGCCCCTGTCCCAACTTCTTTGGAACGTGTTGCAGGCATCAAATTAAAAATGAGTGAATATTTGCAAAAAAAACAATAAAGTTTATCTGTTTGAACATTAAATATCTTGTCTTTGTACTGTATTCAATCGAATATAGGTTGAAAAGGATTTGCAAATCATCATATTCTGTTTTTATTTATGTTTTACACAACGTCCCAACTTCACTGGAAATGGGGTTATAATATTCTTAGTTCTAAAAACTTACTGTAATAGCATAGAATTTAATTGGAGAGTAAAGCTAAAATAGAAATGGGACAGAATAAGAGTAGCTGATTTCTAAGTGTATTTTTAAGATTTTAAATGAACAATCTTGGTAGTCTGTATAACAAATGAAGTGATTGTTTAAAGGCCCTAACAGTCAAAAACACATTAAAGTAAGATTTATAGGTGTTAACAGTGGAAGTGGATGTGATGCTGAGAGGTAATCTTCATTTTTGTCTCTCCAGGTGAAGTGTTCCTCAGTTTTCCACTGAAACTCTCTTAAATCTAGTGCAGGAGGGAAAACTGACTTTAATGCGAGTGAGAGAAACTGGTGTAAAGTGTCTGGTGCTAAATCCTCTCGTTCTCTCTCTCAGTTTGTTATGAATGGCGTGCGTGCTGTAGTGTCTGAAGGGAACAGATGCGCACTGAAGCGATTGGGAGGTTGAACAGATTGTTGTCAGGCTTGTTTATTTACGTCCTGTTTGTTTGTTTATCATCCACCCACAGCAGCTGTGTGAGGTGTGAAATCGTCCACTTGAAGAGCAGGCTGTCTCTGATCTCAGGAGTGAAGCTGGACAGGATACGGCACTATAGTGGGAAAATCATGTTTGGAAGGAAAAGATGATGCTTGTCCCAGTAGCACACACACATACGATAAAAGATATGGAATATTACAAAATTCTTTTAAAAAAATTAATAAATCGTATATGATGTACCATATGAGCTTTTGTTTACTGTGTTTAAATAAAAAACTTTAATTACAAAAAATAAATAAGTAAATCAATCAATAATGTTAAAAAAAAGGAAAACCTATTAAATATGTTAACATACATAAAACAGGATTATTAAAAACCAAAAAGCATAATAAAATGTGTTGTTTAGATTCATGGATTTTGACCTCTGTTGTTTTTCAGTTTTATATATATATATATATATATATATATATATATATATATATATATATATATATATATATATATATATATATATATATATATATAAAAACACAAACACAAGGCCCACAGGCCAGATCAGGCCCATGACACAGTGCTCTGACTCTCTTACTCCAACGACAGACTATAGGACAGTAGTAACACCTCAGTTCTACACAGTTCCACACCAGTTCTGTCACCAAGCACACTAACTGCAGTTTATCCACTATGAACACCTAATGTCAGCTCAGCGGCTTAGAAGTTGAGCCCAACTATTAATGAAGGAATCTAGTTCAAGCAAATAGGTCGGTTTAAAAGACTGAGCTCCTGAGGACATTCAAATTTGGAATATTTCAAGTGTCTATGTAATACTTTGAGGTGTGCACGTGTCTATTTTACTGTTGACGTTTTTGCGTATTTTGGATAAACAATTACCAGTTCGGGTGACAGCACAACATTAATTAAAAATTGCATTAAAAAAAATCTCTGGCCCACAGATTTGAGGAGTTGTTTAATATGGCCCCTTTAGCAATTGAGTTTGACACCCGGTTTGAATGGAGTTGCGTGTGACTGTGTCTGAGGAAGGAGCCTAGATGACTAGACCAGTGTAATTAACATAGAAATAGCTTTTTTCTGCATTAGTGTATTTGTTAATTTTCCTGAAATCCAGGTGCGCTGCAAAGCTGTAAATAACTTTGTGTAGTATTTGTATTGAAGTCTTGTTTGGTGTCTTTTCTGTGGGGCTGTGTCAGTGCAGGGTGTGTAAGGATTAATGTAAATGAGTAGAAGAGTACGAATCTCGAACTGTGAGAGAGCGAGGGAGATGGGGAGATGGAGGTATGCTCTGATTCACCAGAATATCTCTCTCTCTCTCGCTCTCTCTCTCTCTCTCTCTCTGTCTCTCTCTCGAAGGATTTGCGGGCGTTCACGCTTCATAAGTTCCAGTATGTTCTGGATGTTAATCTAAAGGAACGGCCAGCCGTCTGTTAGATCTGCATACCGCTGAGAAGAGGTCTCTCAGAGTCGAGACTAAGATCTCAAACTTCAGAGTGAAATACGAAGAACTTGTCTCAGTTTTGCTCTTGCATGCCATCTCTCTCTCTCTCTCTCCCTTCTCTCACTCTCCCCTTATTGCCATGAACATTGAAAGTGTTCATTGGCGAGCACTTGAAGGGCAAGTCCACCAATTTTTCAAAGGTTCTGTGTAGTTAAGTCATTGAGATGCAAACAGTGTTTCGATGTGAAATGGCTGATTATGGAGAGTCAGGGAGTCTTTACAGTGGTGGGGATAGGAGCCACGAGTCACGACGACGCAGCTTTATTTATATATTTCATTTAACTTTTTATCTGTACGGCTGCACTGCAAAAAATCTACACACTTGAGAGCACAGTTGTGCACATTTGCGTAATTAATCTGTATTTGCTGAATTTGACATATTAGGGGAAATATTATATATAAATCATTATGTATTCTTTTTAAAATGTCTATATATGATAACATAACCTAATAAAATAACAATGTGTTTTTTCACTTGGAAATCATTACAGAACAATGCAGTAAACTGTATAAGTGGTTTAAGTGAGCATAAATTTTATGATGTCGTTTGTAAGTGTTTAATGTGAACCTCCTCCAGCTGCACAACATCAACATCATAGTTAAATTCATCCCATACTTGACTCAGCATGTCTGGTGTCACTGTATATAATGCACATTACAAAATACACTATATATAATGTGGCCACTGCAAAATTTATTTACTTATTAATTTACATTCTTTCCAGTATATCAAACTCAGCAAATAGATAGAAATTGTGCCCTTAAAGTTACAGAAATACAGTATTTAAGCGTGTTCTCTGTGGGATGTGTTAACTTGTCTCCACTTAGAAAAGCAAGAAAACATGTAATTTGACCAGAGTTCAAAGGTTTGTGTGTTGATATGTAGTGGTGAATTTGAAAATAAGTTTTCTTTGGGGACTGTTTTGACTTAAAACACATGCATGTATCCCTCCACCATGAATAGATTTAGAAAAGCATGTTATGCCAAAGCTATTGTTAAAAACCGCCAGGCCGGTTAGCTCAGTTGGAGTAGAGTGTGGTGCTAATAACGCCAAGGTCGCGGGTTCGATCCCCAGAGCAGACAGCACATGACTGAGGTGTCCTTGAGCAAGACGCCTAACCCCCCACTGCTCCCCGGGCGCTGCGGATTGGGCTGCCCACCGCTCCGGGCAAGTGTGCTCACTAGTGTGCATGCTCACTAGTGTGTATGTGGTGTTTCACTTCACGGATGGGTTAAACGCGGAGTAGTCCCCCCCCGTTGTGGGACTAATAAGGGTCTATTAATCTTAATCTTAAAAAAAAAAAAGGTCACAATGTCGCAATGTATTTATGTTAACTTTCTGTGAGGGAGCTTTTAGAGGTGGACATCTGGTTCCTACCACCACCACTGGGAACAATTCTGGCTCTGGAAGCTTCTCTAGAACAGAGCATTTCACCCCAAACCACTCTGAATGACTCTGTTTACATCTTAACTGTTTCATTATACATATAATCTTTAAAAATGATTTGAATTTCTCTTTAACAATCTGCTTAAATAGGAGACAATAAATAGATTATGTACAAGATATTAAGTAATCAATGAAGAGGAGATTTCTCTCTCTCTCTCTCTCTCTCTCTCTCTCTCTCTCTCTCTCTCTCTCTCTCTCTCTCTCTCTCTCTCTCTCTCTCTCTCTCTCTCTCTCTCTCTCTCTCACTCACACACACACACACACACACACACACACACACACACACACCTTTCAGCCTTTCTGCTCTTTCCACAGAAGGAGAAAAGATGCTGTTTCTGGAGTCATTAAAACTAATCAAAGGCCCAAATTAAATTACCTCATTCAGCGCTGGAGAGCACCCAGCAGGAGAGAGAGACAGGTTGAATTCTTTCATTACACTCCTTTGTTTCTGACTCACTCTCTCTGTCTGTCTCTCAGTTTCGCTCTCTGTCTCTCTTTCTCTGTCGCTCTTTGTCTCAGGCTGAGAGTGTAGCGTGTGTAAATTGAAATTAAACTAAATTAACATTATTTAATTGAGTTCGCAGAAGGCTGCAGTCTTTGTTAATTAGGGTCTTGTGAAGGCTGCTGGTTTTTGACACCAAAAAGTGTTTGGGGGGCGAGCGACTCGATACTGTCGTTTTGAGGAGGAATACGACAGAAGCCCAAGAGGGAAGAAAAGTCTCTTTCTCGCGTGCAGGTTTTTTTTTTTTTGTCTGAGCACGAAAGGGCTGACGGGTGAAAGGTCTTCATTTGAAGCCTTTGCTGTAATTACTTTATCAGTACTTAAATCTCTCTTTACACTTCCTTTCATTCTCTCTCTCTCTCTCTCTCTCTCTCTCTCTCTCTCTCTCTCTCTCTCTCTCTCTCCGCCTCTCTTTCTCAGATAACCAACTTTACTGCGTAATGAAAACTTTTAGAGGCCACCACCACCACCGCTTTAAACATCACCTCATTTTCAAAACCCCTCAAACCTTTTTTTCAGATATTCCGCTTCCATTGTTGCTTCTTTTGTTTGTTTTACTGGAGAAGTTTGGTGAAATATCTTTTTTTTTCACGCTTTTCTTCCTCCCAAAAGAATGTGATCAACCAAGATGTATTTTGTGTCCGAAGATCGTTGTCCTAGTTTTGCGCCAGAGCTAAGAGGCTAATGTAGCTAGTAAGTAAAGGAAGTTTAAGCCTCACCAATTCGTTGTATTTGATTGTATCATCAAGACGACCACGTTGCCATTTTGGTAGGTGAGCTGTGACTCTGACTGTGCTCTCATAGAGCTTGTCACATCACCGTTACTGCAGACACAACCCTGCTGGTGGATAAAAACCAACAGATTAGCCCAGAATGACCACTGCATAGAGTTAAAGACTTGGAAGTTAGACACTTTAGATGCGTCTCCAGAAACACTACGAGGAGAAGATTAGCTAGATTGGTGGACTGGACCTGTATAACCTGCACATTTCCAGAACTCAGAACGTTCCACTGTGTGTTATTTTACAAAAACTAATAAAAGTAGCTGCCAAAGCTGAACTTAAATAATGAAGTCATACATAAATATTCGGCTCATCAGCTTCTTATTCACCACCTTCTTATTTGAATTTTCCAGTCCACCTTAAATGTTGCTGCAGTTTCAGTGAGGTGCCTTAAATGTAGAACGAATTTCAAAAGTCAGACATCGGCTTTCCTCGATAAATGCACCAATTTACCTCAATAGACAATCCTTAATCAGCAAATACTTCAAACCTTTGCATCAAGCTGTTCAACTGTTACTGAGCAGTTAATGATTGCAGTTGACCACGGTGTTGGGAGAAGGGGGCAGGCCTACCAAATGAGTGGGCATACTTGACTTTGGCTTCTGTTGCACAAACTGTGGTTCCAAATTTGACAATATGGTGCAGAAATTTTGGATTCATTTTTATTGTTACCGAGCAACTGACAAAGCAAACGCGTCAGAAACAAACTATTAATCAAAATATCATAAACAAAAATGTACGTTATATTATACACCATTGCAATGTTGTAGAAAATGCCAAACTGGACGTTTTAGCAACCTCAATCAGAAAAGTTAAGACTATTGTGAGTGTGCCTTCTGCTGTTTAAGAGGGGCATCGCCTCAGTTTCAGCACTATTCCTCCTAATAAACAGCCATGTGTTAAACTAGGTCTCCTAATAACTCACAGCTATCACTGCATTTTATTTAGCAGGTTTATCAGCATTAACGCATGCAGGTAATGAGAGGGAGGACACCAGTTTTGCAATATGAATAAATGTAACAGCAAGCTAATGAACTTTTGTCCGTCATAGTTGTTTAGAATAGTGCAGCTAACAGCAGAACGCAAAGTTTAAAGTAGAAGTTAGGACACTTGGGGTTGCACTAAAGTTAGGACAATATTTTGTGAAAGGAGGATGCTCCTGTTTGAGCAATAGCTTTTCCTACATTCAGTCCTAACTGAAGTTGTGATGGTCAAAGTCAAAGTGAACGAGATTGCGTTTCTTCATTTTCAGTATGCAAACATATACATAAATATAACATAAAAGGCAACTCCACATAGACATACTAAACAGCATAGACATAAAACATAAAAAAATAATATTGCTCATTGTTCTCAGTGATGGCATTGCGATTGTCTATACAGTATGACAATACAGATTAGATTTCAGAGTGAGGATGTTTCTGTAATATGGCCTCTGGTTCCTCTAAGCTTCCATTACGTCTTAGCTACATTAGCCTCGTAGTGCCAGTGCAAAACTAAAGAAGCAAACTTCAGGCACTGAGCATGTCTTGGCTGATGATGCTAAGAGGGAAACTGTGTAAATTTGATCTTTTGCCAAACTTTTCCTTTAAAGCTGGTTTTGTATACCGTCCTCAATATCCATTCCTCATCAGGGGTCAGACGGTCTCCGGTGTAACTTCAGCGTGTGTGTGTGTTGTCCAGAGGCTGAGACAGAGGCGTTCTGTCCATGACTGGGTCTCGGAGCAGCGGGGCCACAGAGACCCACTGACAGAGGGGCAGAAAGACCCCCAGACCGCCCCATAATCTGTGAAACCCTATCAGAATAATCCCCACACAGAGCGGCTCACTCCTCCAGCCTCGCCCTGACAGCTCACTGACTCTGCACTCAATATGCTGCTTATACCACCTCTCTCTCTCTCTCTATCTCTCTCTCTCTCTATCTCTCTCTCTCTCTCTCTCTCTCTCTCTCTCTCTCTCTCTCTCTCTCTCTCTCTCTCTCTCTCTCTCTCTCTCTCTCTCTCTCTCTCTCTCTCTCTCTGTCTATTCAGACTTTTTCATTATTTCTCATGTCTCATTTTCTTCTCATTCTTTCTCTCGCTATTGTCTCTGTCTGTAAGACGGAAAAGAGGAAGAAAGAAACAGGAAAAAGAATAAAATATGCAATTATCAACAGAGAGAAGTTAGAGAGAGTTCAACTTTTTTTTTTCCAAATGTTAAGATAATGCTGAGCCTCAGTGATGCTCGCTCTCTCTCTCTCTCTCTCTCTCTCTCTCACGCTCTCTCACGCTCTCTCTCTCTCTCTCTCTCACGCTCTCTCTCTCTCTCTCTCTCTCTCTCTCTCTCTCGCGCTCTCTCTCTCTCTCTCTCGCGCTCTCTCTCTCTCTCTCTCGCTCTCTCTCGCTCTCGCTCTCGCTCTCTGAGAGACTCTTTGGTGTCTTATCTCAGTGATCTCTGTATTTGATGAGATATAGAAATAAAGTTTGAGACGTTTTCGCAGAAGAGAGGTGGAGAGGCTCAAAGTGTCATTGCTTTTTAGAATGTCACAAACCCAGACATCACTGACCGCACGCCCAGCTTCACCTCCACCAAACTTTCCACTGCTCTTTGTATGTGTCTGTGTGTGTGTGTAACAGAGTGTGTTTTTTTCTGTGTGAACATCAAAGCTGATAAGCTGAATGATACGAATATACATCATTATTAGGCATTGTGGAATCAAGTTCATTCTGGTGGATAAAATCTGTTGTTTGTTTTTATATTGAAATGAGTGATTGAGGCATTTTTGATTAAACATTTATGATACTCTGCTCCTCCGTCCAATATTAGCTACAAAGCCTTTAGGTTTAAACAGTTGCCGCTTTGCTGCACGCACAGGTGTCGCTGTGTGCCTTTTCTCTTCTTGTTGGGGAGGAAGAAGTCTAGCTGTTTCCTCACAAGAGCTCAAAGCAGTGATATAGTTAGCGGAATTAGCTCAAGGTGGTTCGAGACCTCTGAAAGGCCTGATTGGTTTGATTCTCAGCTCAGGAAGCTTAGAAAAGCCTGATTGGTTTGATTCTTGGTCCAGAAGCTTTTGGCTGGCCCTCATTTGCCTCCCTTTAGCCGCTCAGCCTGAGGTTAGCACTGAATGCTCTATTGATAGCCATCACCCTTAAAACTTTCTCTGGCTTTGATCAGCACTGAAATAAGCAGCCCAGCTGCACGTGTGTGTTAGTGTGTGCGTGCGTGTGTGTGTGTATGTGTTTTAGAATAGTTACAGTAAATTAGCTGTCATTGCCCTCTCCTTCTCTGTGTGTGTTGATGTTTGTTTTTGTGAAGTTTGAGGACAATCATCAAGGCTAATCCACAGTTATGTGATGTTCTAAACAAAGTGCTTCAACAAAAGCTCCAATAAAGGACTCTGTAAAGGGTAGCTGGCATTTTCAATTGCTGTAATGTAGAGCATGGTTTTGTTCCATCATGATGCATGCAATAAATATCAGATATAATGCAGATGTAACTATAGTATTACATATAGCTATGGCTTATATGGGGAATTATTACACCGCACATATACACGACTGTCCATGAGAAAGAGAACAGGACTCATTGGTTCAGGTGACTTCCTTTCATTGCCTCAAGGTCCAGTTCCAACACTCTCATAGCCCTTCTGTCGGTTTGGGCCAGACGGTAAAACTTTTGTTGCCCTTGTGTCTCAATGAGCCTTGGTGCCTAATGTTCCATTCCTGTTGCCAGTTTGTGGTTTGTCCATGTTGCTGGTAGGTGCTCACCACTGCTTAGCGGAAGCACCACACACGCCTTGCCGTTTCCGAGATGGTCTGATCCAGTCATCTGGCCACAACAGTTTGGCTCTTGTCAGATTTGCTGAGGTTTTTGATTCTGCCTGTTTTTCCCACATCCAAAACATCTTCTATGAGAACAGACAGTTTGATTTCCATCTAATATCTCCCACAACTTGACCTGCGTTGTCATTAAGAGATAATCGTTATTCACTTTATCTGAGAGTTGGCATAATGTTTTGACTCATGTATCTGTGTATATATTCATGTGTATATCTATACATACATACACACATACGTGTGTGTGTATGTTTGTGTGTGTGTGTGTGTGTATGTATGTATGTATATATATGTGTGAATGTGTATGTGTGTGTATGTATATATATATATATATATATATATATATGTATGTATGTATGTATGTGTGTGTGTGTGTGTGTGTGTGTGTGTGTGTGTGTGTGGAACATGTATGACCCCATGTCCTGGTAAGGTATTAAAACAAGTGTGTGTGTTTGTGGTTCATGAGTTAAGCATCTGAGGAGTGTTCCAATACCCAAGTTGACTGCCCCACACACACACACACACACACACACACACACACACAGACACACACACCTTACAAAGCGCTCAGTAATCTCTCTTTGGTAAGTCCTTAGTCTCATCATGCCAGGGATTACTCCACTACAGAAAGGAGAGAGAGAGAGAAATGAAAACAGATCGTAGTGTAATCTCCTGAAAGAATACCTGTTTGAGTGGAGAGCTTTGGTCAGCGGCCGATTTGCAAAAGCTCCTGATCCAGCGTGTTTTGATGTGTGTGTCAGTGTGGGGTGTGTAAGCGAGACAGGTGTAGGAGTGTGTGTGGGTGTGTGTGTGTGTGTGTGAGAGACTGATTCCAGTGTTTGAGGTGTGTGAATAAAGGGCTGTGTGAGATGTGTAATTGTGTGCTTTCTGTGTATGTGTGTGTGAGGCTTGTTTGTTGGATTGGAAAAGCTAAATTTATATTTGTGTGTCTGAGTGTGAGTGTTTATAGATAAGCCTGTAACACACATACCTATGTGTGTATATGTCTGTGTGTGTGTGTGTGTGTGTGTGTGTGCGCGTGTGTGCGCACTACTCATCATTCACCCTCTAAATGCCCTCTAAAGGCGTTCTTGTACCCATTAGAAGTTACAACTTTTGTAATCATAAAAACCAAAAACATACTTCCTACAGATAAAACACACCCAATATACATTTCTGTTTTTATGATGTAATCATATAAATGTGAAAGATAAGAGTAGAGTTTTGGACTAACTTGAATGACTGTGTGTGTGTTGAGGCCTGTCTGAGGTTCAGAGTGTGAGTCTGGTTTGAATGGAGATGGAGAACTGTGTGTGTGTGTGTGTGTGTGTTGATGGAGATTGAGCGAGTAACTCTAGATTAATCTCTGCTGATCCGATCTCACAGGTGTGTGGCCCTAAACCACCCCAAACCGGGGAACCCCCCCACCCTCCCTACTGATCAATAAGCACCCCACATTACTGCCTCCACAGACCCCAGCACACACACACACATTCTTTAGCCCCCCCCACCCCCCAAACCCCCTCTGAGAGGCCCTTCACTAACATCTCAGTCAGATTAACCTGCAGAAATGCACTTCACCATCAGACCTTCAGAGGAAAAGAACACAGCCAAGAAACTTCAGCTTAGGAACAAGGACTTTGGGGGGTGTGTGTATATGAAGTGTTTGAAGTGGTCTTCAGGCAGTCAGGGTCTCCAAGTGTGTGGACAGCAGGACTGTACAGTACACTGTGTGCCTTGAGGCTAACAACGTTTCCTAGATTTAACCTTCACAGTTAAATCAGGGCTGTTTTCAAGAGCCTGTTACAGGCTTTGGATGCTCACTAAAACAGTAATAAACAATATTTACAATTCATTATTAACCATAATTTAAAATATGCTTATCACTGCAGTTCAAAATATATCCAGTAGGTGGCAACAGTGCATTAATAGTCAGGCTAAAGCCCAGCTGCAGCGCTCTGTTTTTCTGCTTTGACAGAAGCTGTTAGTGTTGACCTCTTATGTAAATATAGCTTTTATTATCACATACATGCTGAAAATCGACAGGGTAGTTTGAGGTAGAGTTCAGATTAGTGTGAGTTAGACTTCAGGACTGCCTGTGAGTTTGGTACGTTTTTGTGTGAAAGCTGTCGCCAAGCCTGGGGACGATCCAGAGAACCAATCTCTGTTCCGCGTCGCGTTTGGAAGCTATCTGCTCCCGTTGCCACGTGTGGGATGTGTGATTGGTTCATCTTGTGCTGTGACTGCTTTGATTTATCACGTCACTTTTTTCATTTTCTTTTTGTTTTTTTTAGTTTTTGTGATGGTGGGAAAGGATTGTTGTGGACAGCCAGGTGATCACTATTATGCATTAGTATATGTCTAATGAAACCACACTTTCATAGGACTCGAGCAAGGTTACTGTAAAAGCTCACCTTTGTAGAGTGAGTATTGAGAGCATTGTGAAAACTGGCCTGCATTGCTAAAAACCTTATATGTGAGCAGCTCCTTGTTTGCAGGTACTCCTGCAAGGTGAAACGCCAGGAAAAAAGCGACATTTCCAAAAAGCGCTGTTCTTTGGCACTTGACTGCTTGTATCTGAGGAAGATGATTAAAAAGCAGCAAATGGATGAAGCCAGTGCCAACAATTTTGCAAACCTTCACACAGAATTCTGTTGTCGGAGCAAAACCTTCAATGTCTGTTTTTGTCGTTTTTCAGTTTTTGATGTAATTTCAAAAAAGCCTGTTCTCCTTTACATTGTGTGTAAATCTCTTGATGAATAGACCAAAACAAACATCCCACAATTACTTGGAAATATATCTGGTTTCATTGACTTACATTAAAAGTTAAGTATGTTGTTTCCTTCTCCTGTAAAGTTACTGTTTTGGAGATGCAAGGCTTTGTTCCAGCAACAGCGATATATGAAAACAAACTAGCGATAACAAGGCCCTCCCTCAGTTGAGCCCAGAATCGGTTCTGGCTTTGAACTCCAGTATTTGGTACAAGTGAAAAACAAGTGAAAACACTGCTATTGAGTTATTTATCCAGCTATTTTATTTGGATGGTTTTTATCAAGAAAGGCAGCAGTGAGGGCGACACGAAGACAGAGTTGAGCTACAGAGAGTGGAGAGATGTCTGAGAAGCTTTGGAGCTGCCAGCTCTTCAGAACGCGACGGGAACCACACTAGAAGTGGCTTGGCAGGTAGCCTGCTTGGATGATGCAGCCTGAACACGATACCAACCTCAGAGAATGTGTGGCAAGTGACTTGGTTCACCAAATGTGGGTCTTAGGCCCAATCCCATTTTACCCCTTAACCCTACCGCTCAGCTCTTATCAAACTGTTTTGCGCATTCACGTCTAGGGGTAGGGTATCCCGACTCTTGTTGAGATAGAGGGGAGGGGTGAAGTGTCAGGGCTACATGGCCCTCCAAACGGAGGTTTTTCCAGAGACTCACTCCAAACAGAGTGTTATGAGGAAAAAAGGAAAACATGCAAGATGGCTCAACAAGCGACCAAAGAAACCCACAAATGTGAAGATTTTCTCTGTTAAAAAGTTCCGAAAATCTTTGCTTTCTCAGTTTAATGTTGTTTCAGTGTATTATGGTTCTTTTCTTCATAACAAACATAAAAAATGCTAGTATGCTGAGTCACTGTAGCTAGCTGGCTAAATTTCCCGTTACATCCTAAACCCTAATTAAGGAGGAACGGAAAATTCTAACAAGAAGCTGGCAATTGGCTTTAGCTTCAGATCACTGAAGAATTACGGGTGGGTGCTAATAAATAATTACCCCCCCCCCCCTTTGAAGGCATATGATGCCCTAAATTTACAGCCCAGCAGTGAGGAGCTGAACTCTACCCTCCTCTGCTGTCACTGCAGACTGGCAGGGTGGCCTACAGAGAAGCGCTAGAAGCTGTTAATGAAGTAATGCTTTTTTCATTTGAGGGTCCCATTTTGTAGGAAAGATTTCAGCCTGTACTTCCTATAACTCAGTTCCAAGGTGACACTTGAAAACAAGAGGTAGGGGTAAATATAAGAAATGGGATAGGGCCTTAGTCTGCAACTGGAGTGAACTTCCCCACTGCTGTGCTCCCTCCTCATCAACCTCCTGAACTCAGCACAGCAGACAGGTTTGAGGCCCCCTGCTTTTAGCGTCTCCTTCACCAACTTGTATAACTCACCAGCTATAATTTTTTTATTTTTCATTTTTTAAATTAATTACCTGCTTTTTTAAAAGGCTTTTAAATAATGATTTTTTTTTTTGTAATAAAAAATTTTAGTTACTCATGTATTCCAATAATTTAGACCAGCCTTGCTGTAAAACCTAGCCAGCTAAGTCTCTCGCTCTCGCTCTCTCTCTCTCTCTTTCTCTCTCTCTCTCTCTCTCTCTCTCTCTCTCTCTCTCTCTCTCATTCATTAATGTCAACTACCACTCTGAGGAGTCACTCACTCTCTATCGTGTCTAAGTGTATGACTGTCACAGGTATTTAAGAGATTCAAGTGTTTTCATTTTCTCCACCTTAAATGTCACCATCTCTCCTCTCAGTGTGTGCGTCTGACTCCTCCGGTCTTCAGGTCTTTGTCTTCCAGTCTCTGTGTCCTCCTCTCTTCTGATCTCTGACTTCTCTGGTGTCTTTTTTTTTTTTTTTTGTCTCTTTCGGGCTCTGTGTCCTCATGTCTAATGGTCTGTGTCGCTGCCAGTCTCTTTGTCAATCTCCGCTCGTCTTCCAGTCTCTCCTTTGATCTCTGTCTCCTTCAGTCTCTTTTTCTGTCTCTTCTGTTCTCTGTGTCCTCATGTCTTCTGGTCTGTGTCCCCTCCGGTCTCTGACTCCTCCAGTCTTCTTGTCTCTGTCTCCGCCAGTCTTCCAGTCTTTGCCTCCTCCGGTCACAGATGGGAGCTTTGTTGCTCTATTTTAAACAGTCCCGGTTCTCATCAGATCATCTCAGCGTTTCTACCTTAACAATAATATTATAAACATTGATAACCTCATTAATATCTTTAATGTCAAGCCCAGCCTCAATGAGTGAGTGCACGTTTTCCCCACCCCATGTCTGTTTCCTTCCTTCCTTTCTTCAAGGAATAGTTTTATATTTGTTTTTCTCTTTCTCTCTCTCTCTCTCTCTCTCTCTCTCTCTCTCTCTCTCTCTCTCTGACGACTTTGATGGTGTGCTGTCTTCTTTCCTTCTTGACTTGATTGATCAGGGCTTCACTCTGACTGCTCTATTGATGAAGGTGTAGTTTGATACACACACACACACACACACACACAGACACACACACCCTCAAACACAGAAAAGGTTGACTTTGTAATTATTTTCATTTTAATTGGTTTCTCTTATCAACGTCTGATCTGTTAATGAGTCACACCATCTATGGACAGCGATCCAACACTGACCCAGCCTCACACCTTTAACTTTACATCTCTCTATCTCTCCTTCTTTCCTCCCTCTCTCTTCCTTTAATTCTTTCGTCTCTCTCCATTTCCTCTCTTTGTCTCTCAATCGCTTTCTGACTTTCTCTTCCTTGCTCTTGCCATCATTCCCCATCTCCTCCCTCTTTCTTTTTCTCTGTCCTCTATCTCTCTTTTCTTCTTCAATTTTGCCTTTTCACCTGCCTCTCTCTCTCTCTCTCTCTCTCTCTCTCTCTCTCTCTCTCTCTCTCTCTCTCTCTCTCTCTCTCTCTCTCTCCCCCCCTCTTAATGAGTTTCTGAGAGGGGTGTAGATTCATTAATAAGTGTGAGCATTATCAGTGCTGATCGTTAATCTCCTGGTTTGTTTGTAGAGGGTTTGTTGTTATAAACAGATTAAACAGGGGGGGGGGGGGTTCTGTCTGCTCCCCGTTTTCCCTCCAAAGCGACAACGCTGCCACTTGAGGGGCAGGGGGCCTTCCGGCTCGGCTTACTTTGATACTGGGCAAAACGAGATTGTGATAAATTCAGAGCGTTGTTGTTTTTGTTTGTGTTAGTTTTGAAATTGACATATTCGACCCAGAGACTCAGAGTTGAGTACAATTCTTTGGTATTTTTTTTTTCTGAAGGTTCTCACATGAACTTTATAGAAAGCCTTCACCTGTAAATTCTTATATATCAGTCCTGCCTTTGTGGCAAGCGGTGCTGAAATGCCTCGGATTTGGACTTGGTTATGGGCCTCACTGAGAAGATAATTTCGCATTTAGAGTGTCCGCTTATCGACTAAATGAATCCATTTCTTATGAGATACGATAGCGTTAGCAAAATTAGCATGAAATTACAAACTTAAGGGCTTTTTTTGTCCAGGGACAACTTAAACTGAACACTACTTGCTTCTGTATGAGAATACGCTACCATTTAAACGTTTGGAATGACTTGTCGTTGTAGTAATGACTACTGTTTTGTTTATTAATAACAGACATACTAAACTGAAATGTGATCAGCTGGACACCACAAGACCTTTAATTTCATATTCCAGGTTTTGGGGCACACCAAGAAGCTGTCAAATAATAACTAATGTACTAGAATAATCTGTTTAGTTATGCATACTAAGATTTGATCACCACTTCATTTATTTCTTCATATTTTTAATTTGATATTTTTGATGTCAGTTTTAGTATAGCTTCGTACTCAAAGTTGAAATGATGGATAGCTCCTTGCGTCTTTCTTTCTGGACATTATACATACAATATTTATTCGTTCATGCACTAATTTGTCATTCATGCCCTCATTCGTTCACTTTTTTCATGCACTCATTTATTCATGCACTCAATTAATTAGTTCATTTATTCATGCGTTCATGTGTGTGTTTTATTGATTCGTTTATGCATTATTTCATTTGGGCTTTACTTGTTAGTTAAAAACCTGTGAAGTTGTGGACCAGCAGTATCACAATAGAATTATTATTTTATATTTGTATCTACAACAAAAATAAGTTTATGATTAAAAACAGTGATTTCAAAGTTGTGAAAGGTTGTACACCACAATGTACACCAACACACTAAAGCTATACACGATTGTATTCCACCTGTTTTCAGCATGTTGTATTGCTTCGGCCTTGTTAGTTCTACTTCCTCCTGTAAAGCTGGTTTGCGATGCATGAAAACGGATAAAAACTGTGATTTTTGCATATCCATGTTGTTTTGTTTCCCAGTGACTTAAAAAAAATGAAGTTGTTAGCATATACGCTAATTTGTTTCCCTGCGATTTTAAATGCGAGAGCTGTTAGCATATGCATGCTGCTCGGATTCCCGCTGATTTGAAAGCTTGTAGGTGGAGTTTGTCGCTGTTCATGGTTCAGGTTGTGGGTGAGTAGTGCTCCGCTGTGTGCCAGGGCCTTTTCTTTAACAGGATGTTGTTCTTGCCAGCCAAGTCTCATTGACACAGTTGAGAGTTTTGGGCCGTGCTTCTTTCTCCCACTCTCTCTCTCCCTTTCCGTATTCTTCTGCGTCTCAAACGATTCTCCACCAAAAGCTTACAGCATATTATACATGTCGAACAGGCGAGGGCCGGGGCGGCACGAGCACAGCAAGGCTCATGTTTCCATCCTTTTTTTCCTTTTTCCTCCTCCCAAATTTGCTTATGTTTTTGTTGAGGGGTTTTTATGGTGGATTTCATAGGCGTGTGGAACAAGCCCTAGAAATTCCCTTTGGTCATGGCACTGTTTTTCCCACATCGACGAGTTTATCTGCCTTTTTTTGTTTTGTTTTATTTCTTTATTTATTTATTTGGGTTGGTTTGTTTGAGCCCCCGCAGCCGCTTCTGCCAAGCAAGGCAAACCTCATGTGCATCTTCAGCACCGGAGCTGAAACTTACAGGCTTTTACGGAATCCAAGGTGTGATAAGTCTGGTATAGAAATAAGAACAAATGGAAAAAATATGAAGAAACAGGAATGGTGTGGGTGTGGAATGGGAAGTGCTGAAGAAAAGAAAGGACTCCCAGTAATCTCACGTCTCGCGTGACGGCCAGAAATTCCAAAAAATGCTACCTATTACGCTCCTTTATCGGAAGGAGGAAGCACGTTATACTGCTCTCATGCGCTCGTGGGATGTAATTACCACTTTCGGAGTTATAATTACGGAATTTTTTTCTTTGTGCTCAGGTACTTTGAAGCCAGAAACGTGGAGGCTATCAGGAAGTTGTATTTGAGGAAAACTCATATGCAAAAGTTTGAATGTCTCAAATTACGTTTTTTTGATTGTCTTAGTAAAATGAAGTGAACACATGCTGTAATGCAGGGGAGTCCAGCTCAACCACTGAATAGGCCAAATTAACCCTTGTGTGGTGTTGGGTCTGTGGGTACCATTTTTAATGTTTATCAAAAGGAAAAAAAGTATTATTATATTATGATTAAATTTATTGTATTATTATTTCAGCCTCAGATTCCTTGGTCTTTGCTCATTTTCTCTGAAGAACATTCACCCCCTACACATTTATATTACACATGTGGTGTTGGGCTGAACCTACGAGGAATAAAAGTGTGGAGGTGCTGTGACCTTCACTCTGTTCTCCTCCTACATGGCCTCCTGTTAGAAGTGTGTGCGTGTGTGTGTCTGTGAGGGTTGTCAGCATGGACAGGCTGCTGACTGGCTACAGCTGCTAAAGGAGAACCCAACGCTGGCCGCTTGGGATATTTTAAACATCTGTTATTTTTACATAAATTGTTGTGGCTGTGTTCATTTAAAAACACTGTGGTGGGTCCACCAGACCACTGAGTAACAAAAACATCAGTACCACACAAGGGTTAAAAATCTCTACTAATCTGTGGGCCAACTGTGCTTTTATTTCACTTAACATTTTGCCACGACCCCAACTACCCACCGATTGTTGAAAATATGCCAAACCTACAATGACAAAAATGAAAATAATTTTGCAGGCCGAATAAGATGGGCCATGTGTCATGGGCCAGATTTGGCCCGCGGACCTTGTTTTTGACACGTGGGCTCTGATGGGAACAAACTTAAATATGGTATTTTTTCTGCTACCTTCAGTGCACTGTTTGTTATTGGGCAAAGAAGCCCATAAAATATAAAATGTTTCATAACTTTTGCACAAGCCACATTTCCTTTTGCCTTCATGTTTCAGACTTTGACACACATTTAATTTACTTCGAAAGAATGGGATCTAATTGCTGACCATGTGGCCATGAAGGAAAGGGATGCAGTTTCACTTCATGCTCCAAAATGCAGGGGCATGGCTAAAATAAGCCTCTGCCTACAGGCAAAAACTCCTAGTGTTTTGGTAGTGACATGAAAATGTCAGTTTTGGTGACCGTTTGAGTGGTCCTTTTAGATCAAACAAACACTCAGCAGACTCTCAGTAACATGTCAAAAACATATGAGGGTTAGAATTAGGTTTTAGGTTGAGGTTAAGGTTAGGATTAGGTCCAGTGTGAGGGTTAGTTTTTAGGTAAGTTTATATAAGGTTAGCTTTGCGTAATAGAAGTAACATATTAACAAAACATCTGCTTAATGTAAGTATGTATCAACAGAGCACGCAAGATATTTACTTCAGTGTATTCAGCTGCTTCGCTACTGATAGTTCTCTGATATGCTGTTGATGTGTTACTGATAATCTATTAAGAGGTTATTAATCATCTGCGAAGAACCACTCCAAATAAATACGGTTTCTTTATTTCAAAATTTAAAGTCATGATAAATCTAAGTGCTTTAACTTTAACATTTTAAAAGAAATAAAGATATTTAAACCATTACAATTTTTGAATTAGGGTTTGGGACACTAGAAAGTTGCCATAAATTATGATTTTTGAATGTTGTCGCTGTCCAAAGAAAAACAAGTACCTCCAAAATGGTACGTTTACAGGAGAGGCAAAAAATGTTCTTTACTTTCAATGTAAGTTAATGTAAATAGATTTTATTTCAAGCAATTTTGGAACATTTCTATGTTCTTTTCTTTAATGTAAGTTAATGTAAATAGATTTTATTTCAAGCAATTTTGGAACATTTCTATGTTCTTTTCTTTAATGTAAGTTAATGTAAATAGATTTTATCTCAAGCACTTTTGGAACATCTATTGATCATGAATTTTTCACACAATGTAAAGAGTAGCTGTTGAACTTGCATGATGTAGAAAAGTAATAATCGAAACAGCGGCAATATATTTAGCTTATTAATATCTCTAGTAATGTCTTGAGCTTAAATCGATTATAACATAGTGCTTGTAAATATCTTAGGCAGGGGCGTCAAACCCAACCACTAAAGGGGCCATGTTAAAAATCTCATCAAATCTGTGGGTCAGTGGAAAAAAAAAAGTTTTTATTTATTTTTTAAATAATATTGTGCTTCAACCCAAAGTGGTCACTGTTTATTCAAAATACACAAAAACGCCAGCAGTAAAATAGACACTTTAGTAGACCTCACAATATTACATAAGTACCTGAAGTATTCAAAATGTAAATGTCCCCAGGAGCTCCGTCTTTAAACCCTACCTATTTGCTTGAACTAGACACCTGTCCTGTCTTCTTTGCTTCAAGTTCATTAATGCTTCTGCTTAGTTTCTGAGCTGCTGAGCTGACATTAAGTGTTTATAGTGGCTAAACTGCAGTTAGTGTGTTTGGTGATAGAACTGGTGTGGAATTGCACAGAATTGTGTAGAACTGAGGTGTAACTGCTGTCCCATAGATTGTTGGGTAGCACTTTATTTGGATGGTCCACTGAGGCTTTGTAAATGCTCAGTACATCTTTAAGTAACATTCAACTGAATATGTATTAACTACAACTTATCATGAAGTTGATTTGGATGGTCCACTGTAAATGGTTTGTAAATGCTCAGTCTGTCATGAAGTTGATTTGGATGGTCCACTGTAAATGGTTTGTAAATGCTCAGTCTGTCATGAAGTTGATTTGGATGGTCCACTGTAAATGGTTTGTAAATGCTCAGTCTGTCATGAAGTTGATTTGGATGGTCCATTGTAAATGGTTTGTAAATGCTCAGTCTGTCTTTTAGTAACATTCAACTAAATATCTATTAAATAAAACAGAACTTCAAGTTCAATACGACAGATTTTATTAAATCTATCCCTAACCCTAAACCTAACCTTAACCTCAAGGCAAAACCTACATCTACTCCTAACCCTAACTATAACGTTGCTGATAATCAACTGAATATCTCTAGAAAGTTTGTTAGTGATTTGGGTATCTGTAGAGCGTCTGTACGGGACTGTTCAAATAAAGTCTGACCCGTTGGTGTTGAGGACCGTGCATGCTGGGGACTGTAGTGCACTGCATTGTGGAACAGACTACTGTTAATAGAAAGTGAAAAAACTTTTGTGGGTCCGATAGAACTTTGTCGCTGGCCTGATCTGGGCCTTGTATTTGACACATTGTGTATAAGATCTGAAATCTTCATTGTTTTTTTTTTTTTTCAGTAGAGTGCTCCAAATACATGGTTTGTAACGTTTAGGTCAGGAACTTGCATTTATGATAATTCTGCTAGCTCATAAAGGCAGCATTAGTTGGTGAAGAACAGCAGCAGGTGGGAATTATAAATGAGTAACATTTAGAGAGGAAGAATTTTTTTCTCGCAGTTTATTTATGGTTATTTTAGATTAAAAAATATATATAAATCATGTTTTGAAAACAAATAAAATTCTTGACGCACCCTGAACAAGCCCTGACCATGCAGCCCCCCCCCCCTTTTCTCTCTCTCTCTCTCTCTCTCTCTCTCTCTCTCTCTCAGGCTGAATGTGATGAAGTGTTAGCCCCCCGGTACGGCACCGTATTAGCTTTAATCAGTTTGATATGGCTGTTCGGCTGTGGCGGGAACACAGGACGAGCCGGTGTGCGTCTCCGTCTCCGAGCGGCTTGTCGGGGTCTCTGCTCCTTTGAAAACGCTCTGTTCGCGATTACGCTCCTATGATATTTTTTCTCTGTATGTTAATGTGCTATGGCGGTACACATGGCTGCCTTTAGACTCCTGTCCCTTTTTGTCTCCCCTCTTAATGTTCCACTTGAGCTCTTATTTCCATAATTGGACTTTTGATTGGAATTGCGTGGAAATTGCAAGGGCGGTTTGTGCAATTTCATGGCTAAAGTAACTTGAAACATTAAGAGGGACGGACACACGGGCACAGATTAGACAAATTAGTCTTTAGATTAAAGGTGCAATTAAATAATTGAGAGCTCGAGCGAAGCAGAACCAGCAAGCTGGAGATGGGGGCCGCTGAGGAAAGTAGAGAGGGAGTGAGTGAAATGTGGCTTCTTTTAGACCACGTGGCCTGTCAGTTCAGTCCTGCTCACCAGGACACATTACTAAAATTGCATGCATTTATTTTTTTAGCCTTAGACTGGAAATGGAAATGTCTAGATTATACAGTTCAACAAATGACAAATACATGAACTCATTTTGTATTACATGCGAGTGCAGCTATATCTTTGCTTTAACTTTAATGTGGAATTTTTATTTATTTATCTGGTAATTTATTTGCATAATTCAGTGGTTGAGATGTAAACAGTCGTTCGGACATTCAGTTTAATGCGAAATAGTTCATTGTAGAGGTTTCCTTACAGTGGTGGTGCAGTGGGTAGTGCTGTTGCCTTACTGCAAGAAGGGTCTAGGTTCAGTTCCCCGGCCGGTCGACCAGGGTCCTTTCTGTGTGGAGTTTGCATGTTCTCCCCGTGTCTGTGTGGGTTTCCTTCCACAGTCCAAAGACATGCTGTCAGGCCAATTGGACATGCTAATTTGCCCCTAGGTGTGACTGTGTATGTGAATGTATATGTCTGAGTGTCTGCCCTGTGATGTGATGGACTGGCGACCTGTCCAGGGTGTTTCCTGCCTTCCAACCAATGACTGCTGGTTGTGCTTCAGCTCCCCTGCGACCCAGAAGGAAAAGCAGCTTTGTGTGTGTGTGTGTGTGTGTGTGTGTGTGTGTGTGTGTGTGTGTGTGTGAGATAGGAACCGGATTTCAACATGACTTACAACACAGGTCTAGCTATTTTATTCACTATCCAAAACCAGCCGTGAACCTACACGTGTCTTCTGAGTTTTATGTACAATGTTGATGATGCTAAAAGAGTGATTTAAATCTGAAAATTTGTTTTCTTTGAGGACTATTTTTCCTTTTAACACCCTGCATGTGTCCCTCCACCATGAGTGGATTTTAAAAATATTTTTAAAAATCTTTGGCTTTTTCAAAACTATCTTAAAATACAACAGTTTTCCAGACATCAGGCAACATATTCACAACCATTTCCTGTAAGAACTTTCTGTGAGGGAGCTTTTAGAGGTGGACATCTGGTTCCTATCACCACCACTGTGAACCATTCTGACACTAAGCTTCTCTAGAACAGAGCATTTCACACCAAACCATGTGAAATGGATGACTCTGCTTAGATCTTACTCATTTAGTTATGCTGAAACTTGAAAAAACATCTATATAATTCCCTTGTAATGTTTGTTTATACGGTGAAATTTTATTCTAAGAACATTTTTTTAGACCATTCGTCATGAAATGTTCACCTAATACAGTTGGCTGGTGTTGTTAAGTATAAAAAAAGAAAGAAAAAAAAAGTTTAGCTGTGACAGTGGCATAAATAGGGCATGTGCACATTACAGAGATACTGAGCTCTGGAGTCTAAGCCAACATTTCCCTAGAAATCCACATGGCCTGACCTCTTAACCTTTGAGGTTGTGGTAGCCCAGTGGTTAGAGGACGTGGTAGTGGATTGAGGTCAGGCTATTGCATTTCTTCCCTTGAACAAGGCACTTAACTGCAAGTTACTCCAGGGGTATTTTCCTTTGCTACGCTGTGATTTCCAGGTCTGGTGGTTTTTCAAGGTTTAAATTGCATACATTTGCTGCAACAACAAGGAGAGACAGTGTAGTGACTCCTTTGATACTGCGGAAGGCTCATAGAACCCTTCTTTGAAAAGGTACTACACTGCTCAAAAAAATAAAGGGAACACTTAAACAACACAATATAACTCCAAGTAAATCAAACCTCGTGGTAGCATGAGACGGACTCTACAGCCCACACAAGTGGCTCAGGTAGTGCAGCTCATCCAGGATGGCACATCAATGCGAGCTGTGGCAAGAAGGTTCGGTGTGTCTGTCAGCGTAGTGTCCAGAGATTGGAGGCGCTACCAGGAGACAGGCCAGTACACCAGGAGAGGTGGAGGAGGCCGTAGGAGGGCAACAACCCAGCAGCAGGACCGCTACCTCCGCCTTTGTGCAAGGAGGAACAGGAGGAGCACTGCCAGAGCCCTGCAAAATGACCTCCAGCAGGCCACAAATGTGCATGTGTCTGCACAAACGGTTAGAAACCGACTCCATGAGGATTGTATGAGGGCCCGTCGTCCACAGATGGGGGTTGTGCTCACAGCCCAACACCATGCAGGACGCTTGGCATTTGCCAGAGAACACCAGGATCGGCAAATTCGCCACTGGCGCCCTGTGCTCTTCACAGATGAAAGCAGGTTCACAGTGAGCACATGTGACAGACATGACAGAGTCTGGAGACGCCGTGGAGATCGATCTGCTGCCTGCAACATCCTTCAGCATGACCGGTTTGGCAGTGGGTCAGTAATGGTGTGGGGTGGCATTTCTTTGGAGGGCCGCACAGCCCTCCATGTGCTCGCCAGAGGTAGCCTGACTGCCATGTGGCTGGAGTGTGTCAGCAGTTCCTGCAAGATGAAGGCATTGAAGCTATGGACTGGCCCGCCCGTTCACCAGACCTGAATCCGATTGAGCACATCTGGGACATCATGTCTTGCTCCATCCACCAACACCACATTGCACCACAGACTGTCCAGGAGTTGGGGGATGCTTTAGTCCAGGTCTGGGAGGAGATCCCTCAGGAGACCATCCGCCACCTCATCAGGAGCATGCCCAGGCATTGTAGGGAGGTCATACAGGCACGTGGAGGCCACACATAATACTGAGCCTCATTTTGACTTGTTTTAAGGACATTACATCAAAGTTGGATCAGCCTGTCGTGTGTTTTTCCACTTTATTTTGTGTGTGACTCCAAATCCAGGCCTCCATTGGTTAATACATTTGATTTCCATGGATGATTTTTGTATGATTTTGTTGTCAGCACATTCAACTTTGTACTCAATGTATTCAAAGAGAATATTTCATTCATTCAGATCTAGGATGTGTTACTTGAGTATTCCCTTTATTTTTTTGAGCAGAGTATATGGAACCCTGACATTACAACACATTCTTCATCAATCTGAAGAACCATTTCACTATGCAAAGAGCCTTTTCAGAATGCAGAGGGTTCTTTTGAGTGTCTGTGGTTCTATATAGATATCTTTATATGTCTTCTGTGTCTTTTAAGAGTGTATGATTAGAATGTTTTGTAGCTTTCTGTTATTTTCTTTATTATTCGGTTCTTCTCACAGTCTTAAAAAGTGTGATTAAAACACAAATAATATTGTATTATAATATTATTATACGTTATATATCATACAGTATTATAATATTATAATAATGTTTATTTCTGAGAAAAAAAATAATAGTAATAAAAATTATGATGGAACTGAAGAGTCCACATTTCCGCAAATGCTGAAGAACTTGTGAAGAACCATTATTTTTATATAATAAGGACATATGTTGGAGAGAAGCAAATTTATCAAAATTCCTCATTTACTAAATATTGACCCTACTTGGTCTCTGAAAGAGCAATTTTGTGAGCAGAGTGGTGAAAAACAAAGGTTTCCCGCTGTTTTCATGTGCTTACCAATGAAACTTTTAGACTTTTGCTCCCACATCTAAAAGAGAACATAACGTCATTTATTCATTCACAAAGTTCTCTAGAAGAGGAAAAGTTTTTCTTGATTAGAGGTGGCAACCCAAATGTTAAGAAGAGACATTTTGTCCTTTTTAACAAAAATCAAACCACCTTGGGAGCCATAAGATTTTATGTCCATTTAATTGAAGTAATGCTTCCATCTTGGCTGTAAATATGTCTCAGTATATGCCAATATCGTAGTATAGGCTAAAAAATATCTAAGCGAAAAGGTGGGCCTTCTTTGCTCTGCTTTAAGCTTTATCTCAGCTGCTTTTCTCACATCTCCAGCTGGAAACTTTTCTGCAGAAGTGGAACAGTTTTTTGTAAAATGTCTCTAAACGTTTGACACCCTCTAAAGCTGAAGTTAGTTTCTCATTCTTCAGCTTCTAGTTCGAATTTTCCCATTCCACCTTAAATGGTGCCTGAGGCGACAGAATGTAACTGCTGCACCATTTAAGGTGGTACGGGAAAATTCGAACTAGAAGCTGTAGAATGAGAAACTGACTTCAGCTTCATGACTTTTTACTGTTTGAGAGTTTCTCACTGCAGATTAAACGACCTGAGTGCTTATAAACCAACAGAGTGCTTATAGATGCAAACAAGTCCATTCATCTCCAGACTATCAATGCTCATCTTGCCTTTTTGGTAGCTACTAGCTAGGGTTATTGTTGTCTACGCTGCTATGGTGACCAGCCGTCTGCACACCGACCTTCAGAGTGAATTAGCAGATATACATTAACTCCAGTGTTTAAGACATTTATTGTTCAAACTATGTTGAACGATCAGCAGAGCTTTATTTTTCTGCAGAGGAGGATTATTTTATTTTTACCTGCAAATCTAGTTCTGCCATGGAGCCACAACAGAGCAGTAAAAGAGCGGCGTGCAGCTCTGGAGGTGAACCCCTGCTCTAGATTTTCTGGAGTTGATGGAATGAGTTAACAATCCTAATATGTGCACAGATAGCAGTTAGCAGAGACATTCTCACATCTCAAGATATCACGTTTCCCAGTCGTTTTTATTTGGTGTGGGATCTCGCCAGCGCTTGTAAACGAGTCCCAGAGGCTCCGGGGAAACACGAGGATGAACGGAGGGAGCGTTGAAACAGGCGTGTGTAAATCAGTGGGTGTAATGTGTGTAGCTACTGTATGACCTGCAGGAATGAAGAGGTTCCAATTTTAGATCTAGCACTGACATTAGCATTTCTGCCTTCTGCTAGGCAGGCAGGCCTGATTAAAACTGTATGTGTGACATGGAGGTTTTTGTGTGTGTTTTTCAGCACCATGTGTGCTTTTAAAGCGTTTTAGCTGCAGGCACTGTGAGTGGATTACAACTTTTCCAGTGTAAGCGGCTTCGGCTGTTCAGAAGTAGTGCTTTCTGTCACTGTTGCAGCTCCTGAGAGGGCGATGCATTATAGTCTTTGTCATTTGACTCTGTAAAGTGTTAAAACAATAATCAGAGAGCTAAAAAGGGACAAAAGCTAGTTTGAACGTGTTGGTGTGATGTAATTTCTGATCAGCAGTGCTGCGCTTGTTAGATTGACGTTTTCTTTTTAATTTTCTCAAATGAAGCAGTCCGGCCTAAAGGATGCTGAATGTCAGATAGCAGAACAGTTTCAGTTTACAAGCTAACATGGCTAATAGTGTCTCATTGAACTGTCAGCATTATGGAAATGACAGTTGTAGCTAATTTCTCAATAAACCAATACATTTATAAACAGCATCCCTATGAGCGATACAGCACCGTCTGATCAAAACCTTGCATCTCCAAAATTCTCACACACTTCACTTTTAATTCAAGACAATGGAAGCAGACTTCCTGAGTAATTTTGGGCCATTTGTTTTTGCTCATTCATCATGAAATTCGCAGACAATGTAAAGGGCAACAGGCATTTTCAGATTAGGGCAAAAACTGAAGTGATGTCTTTAATGTAGCGCAAGGCTAATTAGAATCAGATTCTCATTGCTGACTTGGTTTGACCAGTTTTCTCTGCTGCAATGCTGTTCTATACTGCTATGACTCATACATTGTCGGAAATAAAGATTCTGTGCAGGTACATTTTCTTTTTCATTAAGGTACAAATGATGTAAATGTTCCCTCAGAGGTACAACAGTGGGTTTAATGTCTGATTGTGAGCCTTAAATAATTTTTTTCCAGGTGAAAACTACATATTCGTATCTTTTCATAATCTAATGTTCTAAATCAGAACAATAAAATAAAAAGCCTGGAGACGAGACGGAGTGTGTTGGAGTCGATATAACACCGAAATTATTTCAATGGATTATGGTGCAATTATGTTCCCTGACTAAAGGCATTGAGATGTACGCTTCCACCCCAGTGACCGTTTAGTACCTTTTTTCTGAGAGTGTTGGAAACCTGATTGTTAGCTACTGTAAATTTGTAGGTGTGGCTATTACAGAATAGACTAATATAGCGACTAATATAATATTTATAATTTTGGCTGGGTTTGACCAGATGTGCCTGATTTCAGATTATTTCTTTATAAGTATGGATGTGAATAAGTGTAAATACGGTAAAACGTAGCGCGAATGTTGTGTTTTTAAAAGTAGCTGATATCTTCTGAGCTAGTTTGAAAAACAAAGGTTGCAGATTTAATTCCATTTCACCAGCACCAACACTAAATTTTCCAAGTCATGTCAAGGCTCTGTCATTTCAGCTATATACAAGTACACAGTGAAACAAAACTTCCCTCCAGAACCAACACAGGACCACAAGCGCAGAACAATACAATACACACAGTACAGACAATATAGTACCATAAATAAATAAGAAAGACTTGCATACAAAACAGAACACAGGCAGCACACGGTACTGAGAGTATGTAGAGCTGCACAAAGCAGTATGACATTATCAGCTAAGCAGACAGCCTCGCATATATGAGCATAGCAGCCAGAACATACAGTATTCCGTTGATACGGATAAAAAATGTTGTTAAAGGAATAAAATGTGCAAAAATGCAAGACGTCAGATGTTGTTAAGGAAATAAAAGATGCAAAAAATGTAAGTAATCAGATTTATGAATTATATTAATTGAAGTATTTCAGTGTGAAGTACAGTAGATATATTTAAAAACAGTCTTGCAGACATAATCTGGAATATGAAGAAGTGGGGAGTGAGATGGTGTCGTAATGTTAAGTAAATGTGTGGGTGTGTGTGTCTGTGTGGGTGTAATATTGCAATTAAGCATTATTTGTCTCAACCCCATATTGGATGATAAACGATAACCACAAGAAATACTAGTCTAATGCTAACTTTGGCGCAGTACTGTATATTTCACAGAAGTCTCAACAGCCTTTTCTCAGCGAGGTTCTTGTTGGCCGCTACACATCCTTTCAGACCCATAGCGCCGAGTCGTCTTCTCACAGTGGAAGGATGGACAGAAACACCTGTGGATGTTTAAGATCTGAAGAAGGAGGGGCTTAATGGACGTTTTAACTGGCCACTGCACGGTGCTGTGAAGAGTGAAGACTTTTAGTGATTAAGTTTATCTTCACAGTTTATTTGTTAGTGAGTTAGTATGCTGTAGTGTTTAAGTGTGAGCTGTTTGACCTGTCTGGGAGTTAGCGTGTTAGCTCATGTGTGTTTGTGTGTAGCTGAGCAGCTGCCCTTTCCTTTTTTCTTTATTCCTCCTTTCTTGTGCAGAGATTTACTCCTCCCTCCTCCTCTTTCTGCTCTCTCCTTCTCGTGTGTGTGTATGTGTGTTGTTGACACAGAGGCATCCCGAATAATGACTTTCTCCTTTCGTCTCGTTTTATTTTTGGCCCCTGTTGAAATGCTGCATCTCATTTAGAGGGGGTATTGTGTATTGGCTGCTGATGAATATGGTTTTTTATTATAATAGGCTATATAATGTTTGCTAGGGGAGGCGGGACTCTAATCTTAGCCTCTAGCTCAGGAACACGGCACTGGCAAGTTTTCCTCGTCCCCCCCCCAACCCCCCCCCCCCCCCCCCCTTCACCTCCATTGCTCAGGGCGAGACACCGCATCGTTTGATAAGTATGTATATAAGAGGTTTTTTTTTCTTTCTTTCTCCTGAGAGAAATTTCCCTCCGTGTTTGTGTTTGCCAGCACAGGAAGGTTTTTTTTTTTTTTTGTTGTTTTTTTGTTTTTTTTGGTTTGAAAAAATATGTTTTCTCTCAGTCTTTTTTAGAATGAGCCTTTTGATGCACTTATTAAAATTGATTTGAAAGTCTGAAAATCCAAAGCAAGGCCTTTTCTTAATTAAATTTTATTTAGTTTATTGCATGTTGCGTAAGATTTGTAGGCTTTTGCTGCATGCATTTATTTTAACAGGCATACGTTTTGCATGTATGACATGTATTGCATACATTTACCCCCCATTTAGTCAATGCACGTGTGTGTGTGTGTGTGTGTGTGTGTGTGTGTGTGTGTGTGTGTATATATACACACACACACACACAAAGAATCTGCCGACACACTTCGAAAGCTCAGTCTTAGAAGCTGGTTGATCATTTTCTGAAGTAATCAAACACATTTAGTGCTGTTGATGTCTGGACTCTGGGGTGGTCAGTCCGTTGTTCAGCTTCTTTGTTTGATGTGTCTTCTTTTCTCAGTGAGGTTCTTCTTGAACAGCTACAAATCCTTTCAGACCCACAGCGCTGGAAGAATGGAATGGACAGAATCACCTGTGTGAATGGATAACATCACCTGTGGATGATTGATTTTTTTCCTGAAAGCTTTAAGTGCTGTTTATCTGATGGGGGCAGTTTTGGTGTCTACTAGGTCTTCCAGGTGGTTGTTAGGAGTCACATATTTTCTCTGTAGCCTTTAATCAGTTTTTGAAGTCCAGTTTTGGAAAATGAGAAAGAAGTGTGTGAAGCAGCTGCGGTGAGTTTGTGTAGTTTGGGAACAGCTGATTAGAAGGATGGAGGAGTTGCTGTAGATTACCTAAAGAGTGGACAAATTACACACTGATAGGTCTGATATTACATCTGTGTTGACATTAGTTTAATTATTTGATAAATACGTTTCCTGTTTTCACACTAAACATGAATAATGAATATTTAACGGCTGTTTTGACTTTAAATTAAATATGCAGAAGTGTGGTCTTATTGTGCCTTTTGCATCACACCGTTTTCTCAGGTTTGAATGGAATAAAATCTAAAAAAAAGACATAGAAGAAACTGCTTATACACCTCAGACTGCGGGAGAATAGAGGCTTTTGTGCCAGAACTGTTGTCAGTGTCTCTGTTCGCCTCTGCACACATCAGTATTCACTCCACAGATCATTTAAATGAGGCTGAACTGTGTTGTTATTACCGAAGCTGAGTGGTGGATAGGAGGTGAGGGGTTAAACGCTGTTGTTTTTCACTGTTTTCTGCCGTGGAGTGTGTGTTGTCCCCTGGTGCCGGTGCTGCTAGCCTGAAGGTCCGTCCCCGCTGCTAAAACGCCTGTTGTTTCCTAATTGCTTTAATAGCACCTGGCCTGTAATGGCGGGTAATTATGGGGCTGGAATTAGACAGCTACTTTCAACATCACTTAAAGGGCCAGGAGAGAGCCTCAGGTTGTGTGTGTGTGTGTGTGTGTGTGTGTGCGCGCCACATTTATTAATTGGACTTATGTGGGTGCCACATTGCCTTACTGCATACTCTAAAAGAAAGAAGAGCAACACTTTATTTTAAGGAATGTTTTATTGGGGGTTTATTGAACTCTTCTTTGTTTCTCTTCTGAATGATTTATTCACTGTGCATTTAATCTTTACCCATTATGACCTTTATTAGCACAAAGTTTGAAGTGAAAATGACTATTAATTGCATTAGTTGTAATAACACACAAGATAAAATAAGATAATCCTTTATTAGTCCCACAACAGGGAAATTCACAGTGATGTAGCAGCAAAGGGAGAGCAAGGCACTCTAGAAAAAGAGGTAATAAGAAGAGAGTTCACAAAGTACTTAACCTTGTTAGTTACTTAACACAGTTACAGTTTGTTACTTATTCTAGACAATATATATCATACTAAAGGTCAAAAATACAACATAAAAAACGCAAACTCTATCATCGCATAAACTCTGTTCACAAAATTAACAATAAAAACAATATTAAAAAAAAAATCCTAAGGATTTTTTAGCCACATTGCACATGGAGTACTGATTATATTGCGCACAGGAAATGTCGAATAGTTTGAGTGTTTTATTATTATGCAAATGAAGGAAGCTAAAGTAATCATCTAAAGTCAACAGTGTGTAAATGACAATTTTGTTCTTAAAGGTTCTAGGTAGCGACAACTGACTTCTGGAGATTTTTTTCCCCTTTGTTTTAAGAGCTAATAAGAATTTAAAGTCACTATTATTTCATTTTTTTGCAGTCAAAATATAATGAGTAGGCAAGAATGTTGTATGAGTTGATTGTCGATTCATGCTCAACAATTTGTTTTTGGTTGGTACACCTCTGCCTTCTACGCTGTAGACTGTGGTTCAGTCCCCCAGAACACTCTACACTATGCCAATAAGAGTCCTTGGGCAAGACTCCTAACACTACCTTACCTACCTTGCCTACTTGTGTAAAATGATCATATTGTAAGTCACTCTGGATAAGAGCGTCAGCCAAATGTCATAAAATGTAAATGTTTTAACAAAGCTTACAACAAAGAACAGCTAAAATATTCAGTAGTAAAAATGAAAGATTTTTAGGACACTTTTCTGTGGAGATCAGATTTAAATCCACCTTCATAAGGAAGAAGAAAGTCAAAGGAAAATGAGTGTTAAAAAAAAAACTGACCCCATCAGATAAACAGCACTTCAACTTTGAGAGAGAGGAGAAAATCAAGCTGCTTTAGATCTATAAACATCCCCAGGAGTTTCTGTCCATCCTTCCACTGTGAGAAGATGACTCGACGCTATGGGTCTGAAAGGATGTGTAGCTATTCAAGAAGAACCTGACTGAGAGAAGAAGACACATCAAAGAAAGAAGCTGAACAGTGGACTGACCACGCCAGAGTCCAGACCTCAACATCACTCAATGTACTTCAGAAAATGATCAACCAGCTTCTAAGACTGAGCTTTGGAGGTGTGTCTGCAGATTCTTTGAGGAGCTGAAAGTGAGTCTCCTGAAAAGAACGGAAGCTGTAATAAAGGTATAGAGTGACTCACCGAACACTCACACAGCTGAGATTAGATTTAGTCGTTGAGGCTGTTTTTACTGGAAGTTAAATAAATGGAGGAGTGGCGTGATTTTTGTACTCAGTACTGCAGTTTAATCATTTTAAATATTTTTAATCTTTCAGGCTTTAGGAGTAAATTCAGTTGTTTACAAGTGTGATAAAGAATCTTGTGTCTTCATGTCGTTGTTGTGGTGCATTGTAACGATTTTGTTTGTTGGGGGCTGGCGGGGGGGGGTTTGGGGTGGGATTGGGGTTATCTTCCTACTAGCATTCCTCTTAGAGTGTGTGTGTGGGTGTGGGTGCATGTGTTTGTGGGGTAGTCTAAAAGGTTAAGGTTCTCTTTGAAGAGCAGAAGGAAAAAGTCAAGTGACGGGCCTTAGGGGCTCAGAGAGATGGAGACACATACACTCACACAAACACACACACACACACACACACACACACACACACACACACACACACACACACACACACACACACACACACACACTTAACTGTAGATCTCAGCATATCATCACTGTCGGAACAGAACTTCACATCTCCAACATTGAAACTTTACAGGAAAACGTTAAACCTGAAACGCACCAGAAATGGTTCTGCTACACTTTTAAAACATGGTTCTTCAATGGCGCTTTAATATGAAAATAGATCTATATAGAACCATGAACACTCAAAGAACTGTTTGTGTGATTTAAGGGTTCTTTGCATGCTGAGCGGGCTCTTCAGATTAACAGAGTGTGTGCTATAGATGGTTCTCTATAGTCTTTTTGAAAAAAGGTTTCATGTAGCACCAAAATGTGTTCTGTTATTTTGAGTTGGTAACAATAGAAGCCCTTTATTTTGCTCTATAGGACCCTTTTTAAAAATATATAGAACTATACATTCTCCATCAATTAACTGTGATGCAAAGATCCCTTTAATCATGCCAAGGGATCTTTGTGTGTTCATAGATCTACATAGAACCATTCACTTTATTAAAGAACTCATTTTCAAGAGTGTAATGTGTACAAGCTTGACATCGTAACAATAGCAAGACCCTTTTTGGTGCAATATAGAACCCTTTTCAAAAAGGTTCTGTATAGAACTATCTACAGCACATTCTTCCTTAGTCTGATGAACCTTTTTACCATGCAAAGAACCTTTTAAGCATTCAGAAAAAAGGTTGAAGGTTCTATATAAAACCATTGTTTTTAATAAAGAGGTCTTGACGTCTCTTAAGAGTGTATGATCAGAATGTGAGCTTTTTGTTCTTTGCATACTCGGTTCTGCTCACAGTTTAAATATATTGTTATATAATATGAATTAAAAAAAATAAAAAAAATAACACATGCTGCCCTTTGACCTCGACAAGATGAAAGATGATGACTAGGGATAATTTGTCCCTCCAGGGCTGATCTGGGATCAGTTTTTTCTTTCTCGTCCTGAGTGAACAGTCGAGTGCAGCACTGTTTTGAGAGATCAGCACTCTGACTCTGAGTGTGTCTGAGCGTCCAGGCCTTCTGCCGTACTGCCTGGTGTAGCACGTTCTGGCCAAAGGGGGGCGTTCTTATTCTGCTCTACATGCTCACAGTGCAGGCCACCTAATGTTTAGCATCCACATTAGGGGCCCAAGCAGTGTGTCACTCCACTCACACACACACACACACACACACACCCGCAGATGGCCACAGATAAGGCCGTTAGAGTAATCTGTTCCTTCAGGATGTTCCTTCGTCTCCGTTTCCGTGTTAGATTCATATTTAGATGGAGAAACTCATTCACGAGTTTTGTCTCCGAGTTCCAGAATATTTCATTTTTCATTATCGACACGCTGTGTGTGTGTGTGTGTGTGTCTGTGTCTGTGTCTGTGTCTGTGTCTGTGTCTGTGTGTGTGTCTGTGTGTGTGTCTGTGTGTGTGTGTGTGTGTGTGTGTGTGTGTGTGTGTGTGTGTGTGTGTGTGTGTGTTGGGCACATTTTCAGGTTTCTTGATTTTGTATGAAAAAGAGAAGGAAAAACTTTTAGAAAAGGTTTGTTTTATTTATTTATTTGTTTTTTTTTTTAACCTGAAAAATTTAAGCTAAATATGAATGTATATTATACATATGTATTCTATGTCTCATATATATATATATATATATATATAACTTACAGAGAACACACTTTGGCATATTTTAATGCACAATTACAGTTTAAGTTATGGCACATTTTATATTTTAAATGTAGTGATTTTTTCCCCCCCAATATTTTAAACTTGGGTAAATAAACAGAAATGATCCACTTTGATGCCTTCTTTAAGTGTTCCCTGTGCAGGATGTGTTCACTTATCTTCACTTCAAATTAACAAAACATCATTTCACCAGAGGTGCCCAAACTTTTGCATGCAGCTGTATGGGCCATTTTATTATACATTGAGGTGCTCAGACATGTAATTAATATGGGGCCTGTTATTATTACAAATAGATGTTTACATAGTTATATATAACATATGAATAACCTCAAGTCCTGACGAGGTATAAGAACAAATGTGTGTGTGTGTGTGTGTGTGTGTGTGTGTGTGTGTATGTGTGTATGTGCGTGTTGTGGAATATGAATTGTGAGCAGTCCGGATCCGTGACGCTGTGTTTGGCTGTTTAACGGGATTAGGCTGGGGTGTGTGTGTGAGTGTGTGAGTGAGAGTGAGAGTGCCGGCCGGTCTCTCTGATTCCGGATTTTGTTGGATTTATGAATCCCGTTTTCCACATGATTCCCGTCCCCTCCGCCGGCCCGATAAGACTTCAAACACACAGCGTTAATTAATAATATGTTTACATTAGGCATGGTCAGACCCAGCTTTAGAGCCATACTCTCATTAACCAGAGCATGTAACTCGCATTGTGTGTGTGTGTGTGTGTGTTTGTGTGTGTGTGTGTGTGTGTGTGTGATTTGAAGAGGACACTTTTAACAAAGCTAAGCTTACAAAGCTAATTGGAAGGAGATACATCAGATCCGATGGTCAAGATACTGAGCAGCGTGAGTGCGAGAGATTGAGAAGGATTTATCTAAATGAGAGACAGTGAGTCTAGCACATGTTCCCTTATTGCTCCAACTTAGTTATGCTTTTGTGTCTGTGAGCTAGAACAGGTGTTTGTGTTTATATGCAAGAAAATTGAGAGAGAATTTACCAGTTAAAAACTTTGGTCAAAAAACTTCTGGAGTATTTCTGGAGTTTGAGGCACAAAGACTGTGAATGTTATAGAAGAATAAATTGTGTGGTGTTGTTATGTATGTATGTATGTATGTATGTATGTATGTATATGAGTCATTCTATGGAAATGTCCATTTTTGCATCCCAAGCCTTTACATATATGTTACACAATCTTCAGGGCTATGATTTATTTTAAAATAAAACAATGTATTGTAACAATTACACCTTCTTGTCATCAATCCATCAATTTAAATTAAATCAGTTATGTACAATTTCAAGCACCACGGAAGAGTCATGTGTAAAGGGTGAGGCCATATTTTGAGGTAAAAAAAACATTTTTAGCTACAGTTGTAACTGCAGTAATCTGCACATGATGATGAAATATTTCATTTAAATGACATAAAAAAAAACCAAATGCCAAATAAATATTATCAAATATATAATGAAAGTTGTGGTCCCCAGGAGGCATGTCACTGGTGTTACCACAAAACAGAAATATTTATTTTGAAATAAATCACACTGATGACATCACTTGAAATGTTTTTATTATCTTTTTACATGTTTTCTGAAGATCTGTGAAGAAAAGCGCCTGTTAAGTCCAATGAGTGTTTTCAGTTATTAGACATTTTCTCATTTAGCCTCATGATTTCATATGAAGTTTAAGTCACTGGTGTGACCTACTTTATTCTTAAGGTAATTGTGAAAAAACTGAATACAAATGGATTAAATTACATATTTTAATGGATGTTTCAGCAGCCATTTTGTAAAATGCATTTTGGTATTACTGTCTCTGGTGTTCCCTTTTTTTATGTGTAACACCAATGACGATCAGTAACACCTGTGACACATATGGATAGATTAAAAGGGGGGGGGCGTTTCTATAGAATAACCCATTTATGGGTTTATTTAGTTATTTATTTATTTATATTATGTATATCAAACAAATGTTTGAGTCTGTTCTACTGATACCTTCTAAACTAGTAAATTATGATTGAAATAAAACCTGTAAAGTGCATCCAAAGTAGGATAACATGTTTATTACAGTAGAAATGATACAAACTAGTAATAATAGATGCTACTTAAGAGAAACCAACCAAACCATGAGGAATGGGACATCCCTAAATCCCCTCATTACAATACACAATCCAGTTATTTTGTACTTATACAGAAATTTTACAGTTGAGAACTGACTATCAGCCTAACAGCTCACACTTAATTACTGAAGCCATTTTCAAAACTGTTGGCATTTGTTTCAGTATCTGTCAGTATCTGTATCAGAGCCCAGTGCAGAGCACTGTCATCTATGCCGATATACTATGACAGGCGTACCACGCTTTTCATTTTTAGCAATAAAAGCAATATCTTTGATACATAATGTGCTTCTTTCTTTCTGTCTGCCATCCATCCATTTTATGAATGAAGGGAATGAGGTCTTGCACTTTATTAGTGCTAACTTAAATATCACATAATACCGTGATCATCTAACCGTCTCCTCTCCCCCTCTCTCTTTCTCTGTCTTTCTCACACTCTCTTACTCTCTCTCTCTCCCTCTCTCTCCCTCTTTCCCTCCCTCTCTCTAGCCCAGTCCGGTGCCCAGTCCTATTCTAAGTGGACGGCCGAATGCCTCTCAGTCTCTGCTGGTTTGGTGCAGGGAAGTTACCAAAAACTACCGGGGCGTGAAAATCACCAACTTCACAACGTCCTGGAGGAACGGCCTGGCCTTCTGTGCCCTGCTGCACCACTTCAGACCGGACCTTATGTGAGCTTTACACACACACACACACACACACACACACACATTTTCATCTAAAAAATGGCTTCAGAGACCATTTATGCTATTTTGGTTTCAGTTACATTTTTACTTGCATAATAATTTCCCACATTGTCTGGCAAGGTATTTTATATATAACACTTTACCGTAGAGTTCTGTTCATACATGTAAGCTTGTCATGCCAATTGACATAATCCATAAATGTAAATAAATGCTTATTCCAAAAGGCATCATCTGTCAAAAGATACTTGAGCTAACTTAGAGCAAACTGACAAATGTAACCTTTGTAGCAGATTATGCCTATTGGAATAATCATTTATAAACATTTATGTAGGGTTATGTCAGTTGTCATGACAAGCTTCTGTATATACAATATAGCCTTATGAACAGAATATTACAGCAAAGTGTTACACCCCCCCCCACCCCCACCCCAAGTAATATTGGACCTTTTCTGTTGGTCCATTCATTATAAAATGACACAATATAAAACATAGGTGGTATTTTCAAATTGTCAAAACATGTCAACATGCCCTGCATGTAATATATAAGTAACTATATCCTGTATTATATGTAAGTAGTCATTTATATGTATTATATGTATTATAGGGCAGAATGGGCCCCTCTTAAGAACAGTGTTCTATGTGTCATGTACAGGATGATGATATAACCTCATACACAGTTCATTACATAAAATGATTGAGGCCTCTATCAGATCCCATATACAAAGTCATCTCCAGGAAGATGGTTGAAAATCTTGTCTGTTTCTGGCTAATGAGCCCCCAACCATGGCCTGAAGAGCTGCCTTCCTGTAGAGTTTAGGAAGAGGTTGATTAGCCGGAGCAGGTGTGGCACAATGAAATTAGGTTCTACAGGAAGGTAGTTTTTTGAACCAGGGTTGGAGAGCACCATACTAGAGAGACTTTTTAGCCCCTTGTCTAGCCTTATTACCCCAAAGTTCTACCTCTTATATTTTAAAGGAACAAGAAAGTTTCTTCTATTCTCCTTTTCACAATTTTCCAATGACAAAAAAGTTTCAATGAAAGAAAAAAAAATTTGAGCAGATGGCTCCAAAAGCTTTCTGTGGGAATCAGTCAAAGAAATGTGGTCGAGATGAAGTTTGGAATTGGAGCACAGCCATTCAGTATTAGATGTGGTTCCGTCATTGAATCAGGAGAAGGAAAAAAACGTGCTTTACTTTTAATGTAAGTCAATGGAACCAGACTTTTTTCAAAGTCATTTTCAGCCATTTCTTTTGGTCCATTCATCATGAAATTTACACACAATGTATAGACAAGCAGGCACTTCAAATTGTGTCAAAAACCGAAAAACAGCAGAAATGAAGGTTTTCTTCTGACATGCATTAACCATTTTCTAAACCTAATCCTAGATCTAACCTTAATCTTATCCTTAGGAATCAAAAAGCAAAGCCTTATCGCTTTAAATAAAAGATGGAGGTATTTATAAAAGCACTTCATAAAGTCATGAGCATTTTTCTGCAAACTGAGGACATATTTATCCTGAATATGAATAAAAATAGACCCTTACAGACGTTCTCTCGCACACGAGCCATATACCTGTTTACTTGCTGCTTTTATTTACAGGGGTCCTTATTAACGGATTATGGACATGATTACAGCTTCTGTTGTTTATTACATACGTGACCCAACACTTCACTGTTATTATACACACATACACATTGGTGAGCATGTTCACAAACGCTCATCAGTATCACAGAGGGATTACATTGCTCCATCACACAAACACCTATACGGCCCCTCTCTGTGAGGGGCATGCCGAGTGTGTGTGGTCTACTGCAGTGTGTGTTTGAGATGGAGAATCTAATCCCTCTGTCGAATTTGCGAGCGTTCATGAATCTGCTCTCATCAGCACGACTCAAATCCTCCTTAATTACAACATTTATACAAGCATGCCCAACCCTAGCCCACCACTCCCTCCTCCCTCAGATTCTCTCTCCTTCTCTCTCAGTCTCTGACACATGCTATAGGTTAACACCTAGCACAAGGTCATTATAAGTGCATTTTGATATTTGTGGTTTTGTTAGTACAGCTGTACATAGTGTGCTTTAAAAATGCTGCATAATACTACAACCCCATGCCTTTAGGTTTCTGCAAGTGGTGAAAATAGTGGTGCAACAGTGGTGACATTATGAAATTGCAATTTTAATGCACTACTTTCATATCTCGAATGGCTCCAACAGTGTTTTAATACTTCGTTAAGCTCAGACTGCAAGTGGTCACTTTTAAAATAGTTCCACTCTGCTAAACAGGTCTGTTTGTTGCCTCTGAGAGGGGAGTAAATGTAGTACAGTAGAATAAAACAGCCTTAAGAAAGAATCTGAATTTGATTCGACTTTACAAAGCTTATCATTGTTGGAAGAAAAAGCTTGTATCCTTTTTTCCAGCTGCCACTTACAGGGTGTCGGAATTTATAAAAGAGAGCATTAGACATACTCTGAAATAAATGAACTGAAATACAGTTGCCTTGACATTGAAACTTCTGTAAAGTTATTTTTAGGCTTTGTTCTGACAGTGATAATACACTGGTTAAAATAGTCACTACTGAAACATTGAGTAATTTTCAGGATTGTCATGATTGTTTTGCTAGTGACAAAATCACTATGAACATAATTAGGGAAAAGGGTCACTCAAAGCACTGAAGGATCACTACAATCCAAGGCCCAGTCCTATTTTTTATTTTTATTCCTACCCCTTGTTCTCGAGTGAGCTACAAGAGGGTAGTGGTCAAATCATCCTCTACGAAATGGGACCCTCAAATAAAAAAAAGAGCATTACTTTAACATTAACAGCTACTAGTGCTGCTCTGTGGGTGACCCTGCCAGTCTGCGGGGACAGAGCAGGGTAAAGTTCAGCTCCTCACTGCTGGGCTTCAGTAACATTTGGGCCTCATATGCCTTCAAAGAGGGGTAATTATTTATTATCACCCACCCCCAATTCTTCAGTGATATATAGCTGAAGTCAGATATTCGCCAGCTTTTTCTTTGAATTTTCTTATTAAACCTTAAATGGAGCTCCAGTTACATTCTGACGCTTCAGTTGTCAGTACTGCTAGATTATTTAAGGTAGAACAGGTAAACTAGTGAGCTACCTAACATGCCATCAGCATACTACTAGCGATTTTTATGCTTGTTATGAAGAAAAGGACCATAATACATTCAAACAACATGAAACTAAGATGAAACAATGATTATTGTAATTTTTTAACGGTGAAAAGGCTCACATTTCTGGGTGTCTGGTCGCTTATGCAGCCTCTGATAACACTGTTTGGAGGGCCATGTAGCCCTAACACTTCGCCCTACCCATCTTTCTCAGCAAGAATCGGGACACCCTACCCCTAGACATGAACACACAGAATAGAGCAGTAGGGCTAAGTCGTAGGGACGAGGGGTGAAATGGGATCGGGCTCAAGTCAGTTAAAAGTCCCAAATGTGTTTTCAGCTCTGATTTTGAACCAGTGTGGTAAAATAATCCATATAAAAAACTGTTGTTCTGTACTGTACTGACAGGAGGAGCCTAACTTGAGTGAGTATATATTTAAACATGATACAAAATCAGAATGTACTCATCTTTTTTCAGTTGGTTACATGGTTACAGCTGCTGCTTTTTACTATTATACAAATTAAAATGATTGTCATTTGCATGTGTGGTTTGTTTTTGTGTGTGTTTATTTTGTATATGTCAGGTAAAGTAGTTCCATGATAACAGCGAACAAAAAAGCCTGGGGATTATTAAGAGTTTGCGGCCTGTCCTAAGGGGTCCGGCCTCTCCCCCTGCCCTTTCAAACAGAGCAGAGAGGGGGGGGGGTGTGAAGGCTTTAGTTAGATGAGTGTAAGGCTGCGTGTCCCTCCTCTATTAGTTTTGTCAATTGCACAGCTGTGAAATTACATGGTACAGTTCTAACACCATTACACGAGTCGCATACTTAAAGCAATCTCTCTCTCTCTCTCTCTCTCTCTCTCTCTCTCTCTCTCTCTCTCTCTCTCTCCTGCTGTTCTCTCTCTCCCCCTCCTAGTGACTACAAGGCTCTGAATCCTCAAGACATTAAAGAAAACAACAAAAAGGTAAATACTCCTCCACCTCTCTCACTCACTTCCCCCATTAACACACTAATGTGTGTGTGCGCATGTTGGTTTGTGTATGTGTGTGTCAGTAATCCTCCTCATAGGTGACTTTTTTTGTTTTAAATCTCACCCGCTCCCACCCAGCGCTCTCTAATTGCCACTTTCAGAAGGCGGCTCCCCTGCCGACACGGATGGAAAGCGCATGTGTGAGCGAGGGAAAGTGAGGGGGGAAAAAAAAATCACCTGGGAATTGTAAGATACCATCATAATTCAAAAACATGCTGCGAATAAACTAAACATCCTACTCTTTAGAGCAAGCGAGGGAGCAGCGCAGGGAGTGAGAGAGATATTCCTCCAGAGAAGGCCGTGTAAAAGCGGCGAAAGAGTGGAGAAAGGATGAGGTACATGGTGTGTCAAAACATATTCTAATCCCAGGAGCACACTTCTTTTTCCCCTTTGTGGATTTAAGAGAGCGAGAGAGGGAGAGCGCGCGTGTTGTGGTTTAGGTCTAGCTTAGCTGTAATCCAGTTACGACTCTGAGAGAAGCGTAGAGGGAGAAAGTGAGAGAGTGAGAGAGAGAAAGGGAAAGCTGGGGTGTTTCCTGCAGAAGTGTTTCAGACTGGACTTAAATCTCGCTGATCAGTCTGTTACTTCAAACTCAGGTGGCTGGAGTGCACGTGAGACAGCATCTCCACCAGTTTTTCTAAATTTCAATGTAATGCAGTCGTCCAGAGCGATGCGATTGGTTAATTGTAGATAAATTAAGGGATTTCTTTATAGTGGTGGTGATAGGAACCAGGGGTCCCCATGGCTACAACACACATAGAGACATTTTATTGACTATCAAAAACCATCAGTGAACCTACACAAATCTTTAGAGGTTTTATATGGATATACATATGGATTTGTATATGGTGGCTGTGTGTGTGTGTGTATATATATATATAATATCTCGCTGCTGTCGGAACAAAACCTCGTATCTCCAAAATGGTAACTTTACAGGAAAAGGGAAAAGCATACCTTACTTTCAATGTAGGGCAATGGAACCTTTTTTCCAAGTAATTTTAGGCCATTTCCTTTGGTCCATTCATCATGAAATTTATTAACAATATAAACAGCAACAGGCATTTTCAAATTATGTTTATGTTTATTTTTACATAAATGGCTGCAACTGTAACAACTGCAATTTCCCCCTGGGATCAATAAAGGAATCTGAATTATGCCAAAAAATGAAAAACGACAAAAATGTATATACTTTTTGTTAAGGACTGTTTTCTCTTGAATAGATTTTTTTAAAGGCATGGTTCTGGATAAAATCTTCTCAAAACTATCTTTAAACAAAGTCTTATCAGGCAGCATATTCGTCACCATTTCATGTAATACATTTCTATGAAGGGGCTTTTAAAGGTGGTCATCTGGTTCCTATTACCACCACTGTGAACAACACTCTGACTCAGCATTTCACACCAAACCACTCTAAAGGACTGTCTGTTTAAATCTGAAGCATTTAGTTATGCAGAGATCTTGGTAAATCATTGGAACAGTTCAACATAATTTGAAGTGAGTGTGTTGATTAAGGCATGCAGTTAGCACAGTGCTAATTGGTGGCGTATAAGCTTCTGTTCCTTTTTAGCTACATTAGCCTTGTAACAGCAGTGTAAAACGATAGAAGCAAATTTAAATGACAGTATTTTGGTTAAGTGGGAAAACTGTTGTTTTTTTTAACTGAACTGTCACCTTAAACCTGAACACAGAATCAGAGCTGCTGATTGTGCGTATGTATGAGGCCCGAAGTGCCTTTTTTTCTTGTGGTGGTGTGTTAGTGTGTGTTTTGCTGGTGCAAGTGGATCAGACACAGCAGTGCTGCTGGAGTTGGAGTTATCACCTCTGACTTTACATCTATAAGGTGGACCAACATTGCTGTGCCTGATTCACTTGCACTAGCGCAACACACACTGACACACCACCACCACGTGCTGAGAATGACCCACCACCCAAATAATACCTGCTCTGTGGGGGTCCTCAGCGCTCAGTGAGTGTTTTTAAGGTTTTGAGCTACAGCTCTTATTCATGATCACTTTTCTCTCACAAAATGTGTCCCATGGGATATTAAAACGCGATTGGCTGATTCCATCAGTAGCCCCGTCCCAATTATTGCATGATTTACAGGTATTTGAGCCAATCACAGCTGTTTTTCTAGTTCAGAATTGTATGTTTTCAGCTTTCATAATCATATGTTTATGCAGCAAACAAAACATGCACAGGGTGTTTTCTCATCGGTTAAGAGGCTAATACATTAAATAAGTAAATATACTTAAAGTAAATGATTGTTATACATACATAAATAAAAGAAAGCAGAAAACACATTGTTATGCGCCTTCTAAATAAACAAAACCTTCTAAATATGTCCTGAACAATGAGAGAACTTTCTTGACTGTACCTACCTAGATACCACCGAGAAAACAATCCTGATTGGACAATTTTCTATTGGCTTTTTCAAGAACTTTTTTTTCCTCAAAAAATCCCAATGAGAGTATTAGTAGTGCGGAGCTTAAAAGTAATAAACATGAATATTTTATGATGAATATTTGGGGGGAAATTACATCTTTTTTTTTTTTACATCAAAATTAAATCTTTTTTGGTTTCCAAAAATCATTAGCCCATTTCTGAAGGCCTAAAAGCCCCCACTACTATAAATGAGCTTTGTGATTCTATCATCCAACCTGATATTAACCTCAAGAAACAAAGGCTGCAGTTTTGACTTTGATAAAACAACAAAACAAAACAAACAAAACAGGTATAAGCTGAATGTTGTGATTTCAGAAACGATATCTGAACTTTTTTCCTCAAATTTTGCATGTTTAGTCGTTTCCTGGTCCCACAGATCAAGGAAAATAATGCTTTCTGACACAGAAACCCCTCAAGCCTTCTGGATATACCAAATACCAGCACCTACCTCCTGAAAAATCATTTCCAGAGCACTCCCCCAATTCTCTCTCTCTCTCTCTCTCTCTCTCTCTCTCTCTCTCTTTCTCTCCCTCCCTCTGTGTGACTGATAACCCCTGTGGCCCTGCTGTGGAATGAATGCTATGGTGTTAACAATAGCTAGCACTGAGAGAGGGAGGGGTGGGGGGGGTACAGAAACAGGTGCCAATCTCCGGCCTCCCACTCAATTAAGCTATTAATTCCTGCTCTGAATGACGGGGCGCTGTGTGTGTGTGTGTGTGTGTGTGTGTGTGTGTGTGTGTGTGTGTGTGTGTGTGTGTGTGTGTGTGTGTGTGTGTGTGTGTGTGTGTGTGTGGCTGATAAACTTGGTTAAAGATGGTGTCACAGGTGACTGCCACCGTGGCAACAGAGGTTAAGGACCCCTTCTCTCTGTCTTTCGCTCTTGTGCTCTCACTCACACCCATTCATTTACATTTTACATTTGATACAATAACCCCACCCCCCAACCCCTGGCTCAGGCAGTAATCTCCATTGAAATATGACAGATAAGAGCAATCAATAACAGAGCAGACAGAGAGCGAGAGAGAGAGGGAGAGAGAGAGGTTTGGGTATAAGGGTTTATATTCATTCCCACTGTGTTTTGGGTAATGAGAGAGAGAGTTTGACTAATTTCCCATGATACCTGATCTGCGTGTGCTTGCGTGTTTTCCTGCGTTTCTTGGTAACATTGCGGAAGGACAGAAAAGCCTCTGGACATGTGTGTGATTGACAGCGATGGATACCTGTCAGTCATTCAACGGTGTCATTCACTAAACAAAGCGCTTTTCAGCACCTGGGCTTGTTCTGTGCAGTGAATAGATTGCTGTTGCAGGAGAAAGGGAGAAAGTCTTACAGAGGAGAGGGAGGGGCCGAGAGTCATTCGGCTTTTAAAGATACAGTCACATGTTTGACGGCCCTTTTTTTGTTAATGCTGAATATATAGAGCGCTCCTGAAGATTACAGCTTATATTTGTAACTATAATTCATTTTACATCAGATTTAGATTCAAGATTCAAGAGTTTTATTGTCATATGCACAGCAGAACAGGCAGTTACACTGTACAATGAAATTCGTACTTTGCTGTTCCTCCATTCACCAAATATCATCTTAAGAGAATAAAAAAAGAAAATATAAGAATAACTCTAAAAACAGTAGTAAAAAGTAAAAGTAAAAATGTACAGTATGTGCAAAGTTGAAATAAAATTAAAGATACACGTGCGTTTGTGCAAATATGTAGAGCAGCTGTTCATAAAGTGCATCCAGTAACAGATGTAAACAGTAAACAGTATTCAGTGTTCAGTTTAACAGTGTTCTGGGCAAGTAAATTAGTTCACAGAGATGCTGTAAGTCTCAGAAACACAATGACTGAGTGTTTCTGTGATGTATTAATCTGTTATTACAGATGACTAGACATCATTGTTACATCACGACCAGGACTCTTATAAGGTACATCACAGTTGGAACCTTTAACAGTTTAATCACAGTCAGAACTCTTAACATTATGCAGTTATGTTCATGTAGTACGGCAAAGTAACAGCAACAGTGGATGAGTTTCCCACTCATGCATTAAGCCCAGTACTGGACTATGCATAATGCTGGGTAATCCACACTGTCCAGGAAACCAATCCTTGAGGTTTAAAGTTGCACACCAAGATTTTGTTGTTAAAAGTGAAACAAGTCCAATTAAGTTCTGGCCATTTATTGATCATTTCTGCAGGCTACAGCGCCTTTTAGAGAGCATTATGGTCTCCAACACGCTCCTAGTCTGGAGAGATGTTAAGGCGTATCTTAAAATTTCTAGTTGCTTATAATCCTGACCTTCCCCATCATTGGTTGAATATAGGACTGTCCAGATCAGGGGTCTTTAATTAAAATTCAATATAGTTGAAGAAAGTTAGAGAAAATATCCTCAAGCAAAGGTCCAGAACATCATAATATCTAATATGCATCATGATAGGTCCAGGTCTGCATAGGACAGCATCTGGGTCCGGCCACGGTCTGCCTATTAGTGACCTCTAGTCTAGATGGAGTCATTCAGAAATTCTGAAAATTCTGAAAAATATCTAATTTATGTTCAGGCAATGTTTTGAAATCTTTCTAACAGATCCAAAAAGATGTGGGTAATTATTATTTGGCTGTTAAACAGCTATTGCTGCCTGAATTGATGCCACAATCAGAATTTTTATGTGACGTCACAATCAGAGCTCTCGACTTGACCTTCCAAACACACACCAGAATGAATTTCTGTGAGCGCCCTGTGGGGACCCTCAATCCTCCTCCCTACCGGAGTAACCTCAGATAGATCTGGAGCAACATGAGACACACACCCACCTGCTATATTCTCCTTCTTTCTTTCTTCTCTTTTGTGATGTGTGCTAGTCACTCTGTGCAGAGGAACACACTGTAAGAGGAGAACAATGGCAGCACACTCCAGCACTGTGTGAATGAGTGTTAGAAACCCAATCATATCTTTTCTCTTTCACTCTCACTCACTTCTTTCCCTCTCTCTTTCTCTCTGCCTCTCTTCATTCAAAGCAAGGGAAACCTAAACGGCACTTTCCCTTTTCTCCCTCTTTCTTTCTCTTTCTTTCCCTCATCCCTCTGCAACAGGACCTACACCCAGGAGGTGGAAAAACTCAAGAAAAGCTGAGAACATGACGAAAGTTGTAATTAATTGAAAATTGAGAAAGAGCTTATTTTTGATTGCCCCTCATGCCTATAGAGAGAGAAGCCTGATAAACCAGTGTGGAGATGTGGAGACAATGGCCATCTTTGGTCAGTCTGGAATTACCAGGGCTGATACAAAACCTGATAGAAGGGGCCGTGCAGATGGGGTGTGTGTGTGGGGGGTTGCGGTATCAAAGCAAACAATTTAAAGGTGTTTTCTCTCCCAAAATGTATCAGAATGAATTAGACGAAAGCAATTTACACCTTCCTTTATCATTCTGATAGCGTCTTATGTCTTACGGTTTAGCCATATCCCTCACTTCCTCCATTTCTCTTTCTTTCACTCCCTCTCATCTGATCGGGGATTGTGTGTGTGTGTGTGTGTGTGTGTTTTTACCAATTTGATTATCTGCCTGTATTTCACATCAGGACAAATCAGTGCAATTACACTTGATAGACAGACAGAGAGTGAAGGGGAGAAAGAGGGAGGTGTGTGTGCATAGAGAGAGAGAGAGAGAGAGAGACAGAGTAAGAGAAGCAGAGAGAGAGAGAGAGAGATGTGTGTGGGTGATAAGACTGAGGAGGGATTAGTTTAGTGTTTCTTCATATCGAGCTCTTATCAGGGAGAACCATCCTTGACATTACCTGTCTCTGCCTGCCGCCGCCCACCGATCCCTGCTTGTCTAATTCCAAATCTAGTCATGCCTGAGTGCAGCTGTGCCCCACACCCTACACTCTGTTCTCTATACAGGCTGTTTACCCCCTGTACCCTACACCCTACACTCTCTGTTCTCTATAAAGACTGTTTACCCCCTGTACCCTACACCCTACACTCTCTGTTCTCTATAGACTGTTAACCCCCTGTACTCTACACCCTACACTCTCTGTTCTCTATAAAGACTGTTTACCCCCTGTACCCTACACCCTACACTCTCTGTTCTCTATAGACTGTTTACCCCCTGTACCCTACACCCTACACTCTCTGTTCTCTATACAGACAGTTTACACCCTGTACCCTATAACTTACACTCTCTGTTCTCTGTGCAGACTGTTTACACCCTGTACCCTACACTCTCTGTTCTCTATAAAGACTGTTTACCCCCTGTACCCTACACCCTACACTCTCTGTTCTCTATACAGGCTGTTTACCCCCTGTACCCTACACTCGCTGTTCTCTATACAGGCTGTTTACACCCTGTACCCTACACCCTACACTCTCTGTTCTCTATACAGACAGTTTACACCCTGTACCCTATAACCTACACTCTCTGTTCTCTGTGCAGACTGTTTACCCCCTGTACCCTACACCCTACACTCTCTGTTCTCTATACAGGCTGTTTACCCCCTGTACCCTACACTCGCTGTTCTCTATACAGGCTGTTTACACCCTGTACCCTACACCCTACACTCTCTGTTCTCTATAAAGACTGTTTACCCCCTGTACCCTACACCCTACACTCTCTGTTCTCTATACAGGCTGTTTACCCCCTGTACCCTACACCCTACACTCGCTGTTCTCTATACAGGCTGTTTACACCCTGTACCCTACACTCTACACTCTCTGTTCTCTATAGACTGTTAACCCCCTGTACCCTACACCCTACACTCTCTGTTCTCTATACAGACAGTTTACACCCTGTACTCTACACCCTACACTCTCTGTTCTCTATACAGACAGTTTACACCCTGTACCCTATAACCTACACTCTCTGTTCTCTATACAGGCTGTTTACCCCCTGTACCCTACACCCTACACTCTCTGTTCTCTATACAGACAGTTTACACCCTGTACCCTATAACCTACACTCTCTGTTCTCTATACAGACTGTTTACACCCTGTACTCTACACCCTACACTCTCTGTTCTCTATACAGGCTGTTTACCCCCTGTACCCAATAACCTACACTCTATGTTCTCTATACAGACTGTTTACCCCCTGTACCCTACACCCTACACTCTCTGTTCTCTATACAGGCTGTTTACCCCCTGTACCCTACACCCTACACTCTCTGTTCTCTATACAGGCTGTTTACACCCTGTACCCTACACTCTACACTCTCTGTTCTCTATACAGGCTGTTTACCCCCTGTACTCTACACCCTACACTCTCTGTTCTCTATACAGGCTGTTTACCCCCTGTACCCAACACCCTACACTCTCTGTTCTCTATACAGACTGTTTACCCCCTGTACCCTACACCCTACACTCACTCTTCTCTATACAGACTGTTTACCCCCTGTACCCTACACCCTACACTCTCTGTTCTCTATACTCTATGCGCTGTACAACATCAGACAGATACGGCCGTTTCTAACACAACAAGCCACCCAACTCTTGGTACAAGCAGTGGTCATCTCACGCCTCGACTACTGCAATGCCATACTGACGGGCCTACACCCTACACTCACTCTTCTCTATACAGACTGTTTACCCCCTGTACCCTACACCCTACACTCTCTGTTCTCTATACTCTATGCGCTGTACAACATCAGACAGATACGGCCGTTTCTAACACAACAAGCCACCCAACTCTTGGTACAAGCAGTGGTCATCTCACGCCTCGACTACTGCAATGCCATACTGACGGGCCTCCCGGCCTGTGTTGTAAAACCACTGAAGATGGTTCAGAATACTGCAGCGCGTCTAGTCTTTAACCAACCAAAACGGGCGCATGTCACCCCACTGCTCATTGAGCTCCACTGGTTACCGGTTGCTGCTCGTATCAAATTTAAAACTCTTACGATTGCCTACAAGGTGTTAACAGAGCAGGCTCCTTCCTACCTGCACTCGCTCCTAAAGGCTTACAGCACCGCCCGGCCGCTGCGATCCTCCAATGAACGTCGCTTAGCTTTTCCAAACATTCACACAAAGCAATCGAGACTGTTCTCATACTTGATTCCCCAATGGTGGAACAAGCTACCTTCCACTGTCAGAGCAGGGGCGTCCCTCGCTATTTTTAAGAAACTCCTGAAGACAGAGCTCTTCAGGGAGCACTTGCTCTAATCGCCTCTTGCAAATCTAACCACTACCAACCTCATCTCCTTCTTGCCCTCCTTCCCTTCTCTACCCCGCTATTACCCTTTGGCCTCTTTTAAGGCCTGACTATGTTTGTTCTATGTACCACATTATTTGTAAGTCGCTTTGGATAAAAGCGTCTGCTAAATGTAATGTAATGTAATGTACTGTACCCTACACCCTACACTATCTGTTCTCTATTCAGACTGTTTACCCCCTGTACCCTATACCCTACACCCATTGTGCTCTATATGGACAATTTACCCCCTGTACACCACACCCTACACTCACCGTGCTCTATATGGACTATCTATCCCCTGTCGCCCACACCCTACACTCACTGTGCCCTATATGGACAATTTACTCCGTACCATACACCCTACACTCATGGTTCCCTATGCAGACTATTAACCCCCTGTACCCCACACACTACACTCACAGTGCCCTATATGGACTGTTTACCCCCCTGTACCCCATATCCTACACTCACCATGCCCTATACAGACTAATTCAATCCTGTACCCCATACCCTACATTCACCAATCCCTAGAAGGACTATTTACCCCCTGTACCAGAGGGGTTAAACTCAAGCCCAGAAAGTAAAAATCCTCTCCAGGATTTTGTTCCAATTGTCTGGATACCTCTGCTGCTAGTTAGAGCAAACCACAGAAGCCAGGCGGTTGGAACAAAATACTGAGGAAGATTTATACTTTCTGAACCTAAATTTAACACCCCCGCCCTGTGCCCCACACCCTACATTTATGGTGCCCTAAATAGACTATTTGGCTACCTCCTGTACCCCACACCCTACACTCACCATGCCCTATACAAATAATTTACCCCCTGTACCCTACATACAACTCTCATCATGTCCTATACAGACTACCCCGTCCCCTATACCCTACAATCACCATTGTCTAAACCGACTATTTACCCCCGTACCCTCTCACAGCTCTCACTGTGACCTATACAGACTATTTACCCCCAGTACCATACACCCTACACTCATCACGCTCTATACAGATTATTTATCTTCTGTACCCTACGCCCTGCATTTACCATTCTTTGTACAGACTATTTACTCCTACACGCTACCGATACAGACTACTTGCCCTACACCCTACACTCACTGTAGACTGCTGCACTCTATGCTCACTATTTCCTCTACACACTATTCACCCCCTGTACCCTACACGCACTATAACTATACACACCCTATTTCCTGTGCCCTATGCTCTACACACACTGTAGTCTGTACACACTATTTGCTCCCTGTACCTAATATCCTATGCTCACTATGGTCTATACACACAATTTCCTTTCTGTGCCAAGCAATCTACACCTCACTGTTCCATATACACATTACTCCCTGTGCCCTACACACTGTAATCTATTTGCACTTTTAATCCATTGTGCCCCTATACCTATTATTTGTTCCTCTTATATTCTCTTTTTTGCCCAACCCATTACACTCCCTTGTGCCCTTAGGTGTTCTCTCCACCACACCTCACAAACTTTGTCCTTCATCCTCAACTTCATTATACCTAACACATCTACTTGCCCTGTATGTATACGTAAGATTTCTGATCTTATACTTGTTCCTTTTTTGTGTCTAGGCATATGATGGCTTTGCAAGTCTAGGCATCTCTCGTCTGTTGGAGCCAGCGGATATGGTGCTGTTGGCCATCCCGGACAAGCTGACGGTCATGACGTACCTCTACCAGATCCGTGCACACTTCAGCGGTGAGGAACTCAATGTAGTCCAAATCGAGGCCAACAGCGGCCGCAGCACCTACAAGGTGGGAGACTTCGAGACAGACACCAACAGTTCCATCGACCAAGACAAGTTCTACGCCGAGCTAAACAGCGACCTGCACCGAAACGAAAGTCTTAAAGAGCCTGATGGCATGGCCGCTAATGGAGAGGGGGTGGAGCCAGAGGTAGCATCAGTCACAGGTGCGTCTCTGGGGATGAGTCTATCAGAAGCAGGCCTTACTTCAGCAACTTCTGGCCCTGCCTCTGTTGTCACGACAACAGTGACTGATTCGTACCCCAAACCTGCCCCCCGCACCAAAATAAGCCCAGATTCATCCTCCACCCGACCTGTTGCTTTGGAGACCGAAAAAGCTGGCGCGACGGACATGGCTGACTCAGCTGGCCTAATGGAGAGAGAGAAAGAGAGGGATGGGGCGCCTCCAGCCAAAGTTATTGATATCCAGCCGAAGCGCCCAGGTTCCCTGAGATCTCTCAAGGCCGACAGTGGGGGTTTGGAACCTGGGACCTCCCCTCCACACACACAGAAACTGGGCTTCAGCTATAGTCGAGATGCTGACCTGAGCAAGAAGAAGAGAAGTAGCATCAGAAACGCTGAGGCAGAGACAAAGGCTGACAGCAGCCCACTGCAGACCAATCATAGAGACGCACCTGTTAAACATATGCAGGTAAATGTACACGCACCACAAATTCATAAATACACACTTGGAACAGCTGCTGAGTTATCATGATAAATGATATTATGAGGCAAATTCAGTTAGGAAGTACCACATGTGAGTGTTATGCTATATCAGATATCATACTCTGTTCCTTTAAGGCAGCAGCTCTGCAGAGATTAGAGTTTTCCTTCATCCTAGACTCTGAATTTAATTCACAAAGTCCTCACAAATCAGCCGATGATTTGAGTCAGGTGCTTTTAATGAGGTAGAAGGATAGAGTCTCAGTTTTCATTATAGACTTCATGCTGCTCTAGAACACCAAGAATATCCAAATGGATTTCTGCCACTGAAGCCACATCAGCTTTCCCTGCTGGTTGAAAATGGATTTTCTGAATTCTGTTTAACAAAACGTTTATTTGCCATATAGGTATTATGGCTTACTAAGATTGCTGTTAACCTAACAATATGCACAGCTGTGAAAGTAATGAAACAGAAATTAACCCACATTTAACAAGCAGAGGAAAACTTAGGTGTCTTTGAAATCCACTCAGCTTTCCCACACAGACCAATCCAAAGTTGACATCGTATCTGGTGTACCTTAAAATTCAGGGAGGCATGTCTTTGGCCAAAAATACACTGATGAACCAAAATATTATGATCTAATATGCTGTTGGTCCTTCACATGCCGCTAAAACAGCTCTGACCTTCCAAGGCATGGACTCTAGAAGTCCTCTGAAGGTGCCCTGACACTAAGACAAGGCTTTTGACACCAAGATATTGGCAGCAGGTCCAGTCCTGCAAGTTGCAAGGTGGAACCACCGCAGATCAGATAGTTCCAGCACATCTTGCATATGCTGGATCTGGGAAATTTGAAGGCCAGGGCAACATCTTGAACTGAGTACCCCTCAAACCATTCCTGAATAAAGTGTACAGTGTGGCAGGGGGCCTTATCCTGCTGAAAGAGGCCACTGCCATCAGGGAATACCATCACCACGAAGTGGTGTATCTAGTCCACAACGATAGTTAGGTAGGTGACGTGCCAAATTCATGTCCATATGAATGCCCCTACCCAAGGCTTCCCAGCAGAACATGGCCCAGACCATCACACTCCTTCCACAGGCTTATCATCTTCCCACAGTGCAACCATGGGTCATCACTTCTCCATGTAAATGCTATACATGTACCCAGGCATCCAAATGATGTAAAATAAAATGGGACTCATGGTATCAGATACTTCCATTGCCCCAAGGTCCAGTTCCTGTACTAAGCCATGATTGGAGAGCTGTGGAAAAAAGTAGGAGACTTGAGTTGTGATTGGCTCAGCTACTAATTTTAACAGTCTCACCACTGCACTGGACCTGGTTTTTATCCCATGCTTGCTTTGTCTACTACTATAAAGAGTAACATGCAGGATACAGTACACAGTATTACCCAACTTTCTTTGCCAGACTGAAATCTGCATTACCTTTCCAAATGAGGTTCACAGTTTTAATGTATGTATAGTTAATTAGTTGATGTTTTGTTTGTATGACTTATAATTATTTTTTCTACTGTATGTGTTTTTGATGGAGCCATACATTTGAGTGATTATAGAAAGGCAATGGTTTTAAAAAGGCAAAGCGAAAAAGAAGTGACCATTTGCATAAGATTGGCACTTATTGCAATATTTGATATCGTTGATCTGCTAAAGCCTGCTTTAAAACATGTCTTTTCTCGACCCCAACTCTCTCCCCCTCCCGTCCCACCCCAAGCCCCCACGCCCCCCAGGCCAGCCTGCCTGTTGCCTTGTCTGTGGTTAGCGGCTGATAGTTTGTGTGTTATTGGTTTGTTATTGGTGTTTGTGTGCTGAATGAAGATTGGTCAGTCACTCTGACGTGTGATTATGCAGCGCTGCCTGACTGCAATATTCCTGCAGCCTGAAGCTCGATACGCTTCAGTGCCTGCCCTCATCTCTACACCTCTCTGCCTCACACTCGCCTTATTTATCTCTCTCTCACACACACACACTCACACACACACACACTCACACACACACTCACACAAACACAATTACAAATTTTCTTTCTCACATACTCATGCACACTCACTCGCTCTTTCATCCTCACCTGCATGCACATGCACTTTTCTTGTACCCATATTCACATGTGTGCACACACTTGACCTTGTCTGGACATGAGGTTGTACCCGACTGTGTGTACACATATGTAACATTGCTTAGCTGTTTATTTTATATATATGTCCCATATATATTTGTATACACTATATGGCCAGTGATACAGTCCATATAGTGGAAAAAAAACATGCAGTTATCATAAATAACAGCATAGCTAAAGCTTCTTGTCCAATAGGGTTGTCTTATTTGAAGTAACTGCATGTTATGTCCCATATGTGTTTTATATGTAATAAGATGTCCCGGTAACAGCGGCCTAGAGGCTATTAGCATTTATTCATATTTAGCTACATTATAGCTCAAAACTAAAGAGGCAAACTTCAAACACCAAACATGTTTTGGTTGATCCAGAGAATCCTTGGAAAGCTAAAAGTGAATTTGCTGCTGTCAATACCATTTTTTTTGGTCTGCGGAAACACAGGCACACAGGCATACACACACTCGAGTCTAACCTTGTGTTCCTTGTCCTCCTTGTCAGGCGCTCTGCGTGAATGTATCCTGTTTAGATGGGCTGTAATTTTGTTTCGAATTTGCTGACATGTCATTAAGGCCTGGGGTTGAGTTTGATTGGCGGCGTTTGGCAGCCTTTATTTTGTATGTTCTATTGCTTTGTGCTTACTGGCTGCAGCAGACACAGAGGAGTGTGTATGTGAGCGTTTGTGTGTGTAGGTTTGCATTCTCCTGCGCGAGATTACCTGTGTTATTCCCGCTGATGGTGTGTCAGTCATGTGCGAGAGCCGCATTTATCTGCGCTGAGCTGACAGGACGCAAAGCCTCAGCCAATCAGCTGCTCTCCCAGCGCACTAACCACACGTCAGAACTCCGCACTGATAACCATCCCCGACCAGATGGATTCCAAAACGAGTTCCTTTCCTCTGTTTTTGTGTTGTTTTATTTTGGTTTTAAAGTGTTTGTTTTGGTTTTGTTTGTTTTTCAGAATGTAGCACCTGTACCTGCGTCCACCACCAACGAGGAGAAGGTGAGCCGCACATCATACTACACTGGAATTGTGTCTCCTGTATCTCCATTTTTGTCATTTTTCAGTTTCTGACACAGTTTGAAAATATCTGTTGTCCTTTACATAGTGAGTAAATTTCAGCATGAATGGACCAAAGAAAACGGCCCAAAACTACTTGGACAAAAAGCCTGGTTCCATTGACTTACATTAAAAGTAAAGTATATTTTTTCCTTCTCCTGTAAACTTTTTTTTTTCACCACTACCAAAACATACTTTTAGTCACGTTTACATACAGCCTGTTAATCCATTAACAGTCCGACTGATAGCTCAGTTGGAGTGGAATATGTCCATGTAAACACCTCACTCAGACTAATCCAGTTGAGGCCATTTGGACAAGTTTCAAACAGGAGCAGAAACTGGTCTGCAGAGGAGGCGAAGTTTATGCTCTGATCTTTAAAAGGCGGCGTTCAGCTTATCTCAGAACGCGACGTCTTGCTCTGGCTTTTTTAATAAGTACATGTAAAGGACGTTTTCCTGAACCTGACCTCATAATCGGAATGTATTCAGTTAGATTGGCCAAAATCTTTGCGTGTAAACACAGCCAGTGTAAGTCAATGGAACCAAATGTTTCACCAGGTGATTTTGGGCCGTTTCTTTTGGTCAATTCATCATGAAATCTACGCAACAGGCATTTTCAAGTTATGCCAAAAATATGCCAAACATAATGGTAATGGAGATAAAAGGTTTTGTTCCAACAGCAGCAATATATAAAATAACTCTTTAAAGTTTTAAGGTGGAAAGAGATCACATTATAGTTATTTACAGACAAATTTATATAGATGATTTATCAGATTAATATTTCACTTTAAGAATAGTTTAAAATATTAACAATCTCTCAAATAACTCTCAAATATTAACAATCACCTAAGACATTTTGTCTGAATTTGCATTGTTTTCATCCATTGTACTAATAACAGAGTTTAATGCATGATGTAAATATGGTTGCAGTTTCAAAACATACCATTCAGTTTGTAAACGAAAACTAAGCTGCCAGAACACAAACCATCACTTTTACATATATGTGTCTATTTGGCCTGTAGCAGTTTAGCCCAGCCCATTCACACTGAAGTTATAAAGAGTGTTTCAACCCAGGCTGCTTTTTGAATGAGGCGCAGTGCAGGGCAGCCAGTCAGAACCAAGCTCATTTACATATCAGTCTGTAAGGCACAGTTACAGAAACAGCCTTTGTAATTCTAAGGGACAAAAAGAGGAGTTGGACGATGGCTCTGTGAAAAAGAGATGAGCTTTCAAACTAAGAATAAAATATAAGAATGAAAATACTGTTTGTGATGTGTTTCTGATGTGGTTTCAGACCACAGATCACCACTTCACCCTACCTCTCTATCTCAACAAGAATCAGGACTCCTTACCTCTAGAACACACAAAAATAGAGGGGTAGGCTAAGAGGTAGGGGCGAGGGGTGAAATGGGATTGGGCCAAAGTCTGTCACGGTCATTATTGGTAATTAATCATAAATGAAGAGTCTCAAGCCCTCCTTGCTTTTCATTTCCGACACTGTATGATATACAGTGGTATACATTGATCAGGCCGAACGTTATGACCACCTCTTTGTTTCTGTTGTCCATTTTATCACCCCCACTTACTCTATAGGTGCACTTTGTAGTTCTACAATCACAGACTGTAGTCCATTTGTTTCTCTTCATATTTTGGTAGCCCCCTTTTACCCTGTTCTTCAGTGGTCAGGAACCCCCTGGATCCTCACATTTGGGTAGTGGATCATTCTCAGCACTGCAGTGACACTGACGTGGTGGTGTTGTGTTAGTGTGTGTTCTGCTGGTGCGGGTGGATCAAACACAGCAGTGCTGCTGGAGCTGTAAAACTAACTGATATAGTAAGTGGAGCTGTTACTGCTGTTTATCCATTTTGACCCTTCCTGTCCGTTTGTCTCCTGTGGTCAGAAGGTGCAGTCTCGTCAGGAGGAGCTGAAGGAGAGAGCACGGTTGCTGCTGGAACAGGCTCGCAGGGACGCTGCGCTGAAGGCCAAAAACAAAACCTTCCCCAACGCCACTTCACCCACCCGCCCACAACAGATTATTGACGTAAGTGTTCCATAAGTTACCGTTGCGGTATTGAGGCGCGGGTGAGGGGAAGATCTCGTCACCTGCGCTGATTTTACAGTTGATGTTCGATATAATTTTAAATGAATCATATGTTCGACAGCATGTCTCCTGATAAGCTGAATGTAAACATTTCCCTTTTCAAAGCTGCTCTCTCCACAATGGATACAACCTCAACCCTCTCTTGCGTGGTGATGCCATATGGCAACAATTACTTAATCGCAATTTTACTAAAAGGCAGTAATAAAAATGTGTTTTGCTATTTAATTGTAGAAAAAAGATCTTTTACTTTGAAAGGACAAATATTTTAGGACATCATATGACCAGGAAATCATCTTATAATGTTGTTATTACTATACATTTCAAATACCAAATTACTTTTCAATATTTGTAAATTTTTTAGAGCAAAAAAATTTTATTTTATTTGTCCTTATATTTGCTTTCCACTATTGCACATTGACATCAACAATATATATATATATATATATCGCTGCTGTCGGAAGAAAACATTGTATCTCCAAAATAGTAACTTTATAGGAGAAGGAAAAAACATACTTTACTTTCAAAGTAAGTCAATGGAACTTTTTCCAATATCATTTTGGTTAATTTCTTTTAGGCCATTCATCATAAAATTTACAAACAATGTAAAGAGTAACAGATACTTTCAAATTATGTCAAAAACTGAAAAATGCCAAAAATGGACAGCAACGATATATAACACACACACACACACACACACACACACACACAGAGAGAGAGAGAGTTCTTCAAATAAGTCCATTATTTAAGCAGTTTTAGATAACAAAAAAAAACACATAACATTTTATCATGGCTTAAGTAATAATTCCTGCAGTAGAGGGTTAAATACTCGATACTGTTGACGAGGGCTGTTACTGCCCTAGTAGTTACAGATCTGGGTTGTGGTAGCTGTTATATGTGGTTGCGTGTAATAGCCAGAGATTTTAGCTCTTCAGACATCTAGTTCCTATCACCACCACTGTAATTCTGACTGAGTGAGTTTTTGGAAAGTTGGTGGTATTTCACTTTGTACAAATCTGAGGTGGTCTATAGTCCAGGCCTCATCTGTTTAACATGTTCAGTCACTCTTTCACGTGCACTAACACACACCGTGGTGTGGGAGAGCAGTGAAGTCTGTCCATACAGAGCAGGATGACTGACCTCTGAGCAACCATTAGCACAGAGCACCTTAAATGGAGAGGGAGAGAGAGACACACACAGTGAAGGAGTTTTCTATCCTGTGAGTGAGTGAGAGGGGTTTGGAGGGGCCTACGTGTCCCAGGCCAGCATCAGTGTGGAAACTTGATGTTTCAGAGCTGATAAAACGGCCACAGTATAAGAGGAGATGCAGATCCAGCTCATTTTCACTGGACTGAGAGGGAGACAGAGACAGAGCACCACTGATTACACACACATCCTAAATCATTTCTCTCTCTCTCTCTCTCTCTCTCTCTATCTATCTATCTATCTATCTATCTATCTATCTATCTATCTATCTCTCTCTCTCTCTCTCTCTCTCTCTCTCTCTCTCTCTCTCTCTCTCTCTCTCTCTCTCTCTCTCTCTCTGGCTTTCTCTCTGGCTTTCTCTCTCTCTCTGTCTCTCTCTCTGTCTCTCTCTGGCTCTCTCTCTCTCTCTCTCTCTCTCTGTCTCTCTCTCTCTCTCTCTATCTATCTATCTCTCTCTCTCTCTCTCTCTCTCTCTCTCTCTCTCTCTCTCTCTCTCTCTCTCTCTCTGGCTTTCTCTCTGGCTTTCTCTCTCTCTCTGTCTCTCTCTCTGTCTCTCTCTGGCTCTCTCTCTCTCTCTCTCTCTCTGGCTTTCTCTCTCTCTCTGGCTCTCTCTCTCTAGCTCTCTCTCTCTGGCTTTCTCTCTGGCTTTCTCTCTCTCTCTGTCTCTCTCTCTGTCTCTCTCTGGCTCTCTCTCTCTCTCTCTCTCTCTCTGTCTCTCTCTCTCTCTCTATCTATCTATCTCTCTCTCTCTCTCTCTCTCTCTCTCTCTCTCTCTCTCTCTCTCTCTCTCTCTCTCTGGCTTTCTCTCTGGCTTTCTCTCTCTCTCTGTCTCTCTCTCTGTCTCTCTCTGGCTCTCTCTCTCTCTCTCTCTCTCTGGCTTTCTCTCTCTCTCTGGCTCTCTCTCTCTAGCTCTCTCTCTCTCTCTCTCTCTCTCTGGCTTTCTCTCTCTCTCGCTCTCTCTCTCTGGCTTTCTCTCGCTCTCGCTCGCTCTCTCTGGCTTTCTCTGGCTCTCTCTCTCTCCATCCAGATCTCTCGTTCTTTCTCTCTCTCCCCCCTTTCTCTTTTTTTCTACCTCTCTTGTTCTCTTTTACTCATACTCGTTCTCTCGTTCATTATCTCTGTCTCCTTTTTTCTCTTTCTTTTTCTTTTGTTCTTTTGTTCCTTCATTCTTTTCTTTCTCTGTTGGACTCCATGTTCTCTTTCTCTTTCGTCCTCTCTTTTTATCTCTTTCTCTGTTTGGTCCTCTCATTGCCTCTTTCTCGTTAACTCTTTCTCTATCTCTCCCTCGCCTTTTTCTCTCTCCCATTCTTGTTCTTTTTCTTTCTTTCTTTTGTCGAACCCTTTTTCTGTTTCTTTCTCTCTCTTATGCTTTCGCTCACACAGTCTCTCTCCCTCCTTCTCTCACTCTCTATCTCCATCCTGCTTTCTCTTTCACTCGTTGTCTCTCTCCATTTCTCTTTGTCTCTCTTTCCTTCTCTTTCACTCAGTCTCATTCTTATTTTCTCCTTCTCGCTCTCTCTTTCTCGCTCTCTCTTCCTCGCTCTTTCTTTCTTGTTCTTGTTCTCTCTCTCTCTGTCTCCTCTGGGGTTCTCTTGTTCGTTCTTTCTTTCTTTCTTTCTTTCTTTCTTTCTCTGACTCCCATTCTTGTTCTCTTCCTTTCTCATCCTGTCTTTTTCTTTCTCTCATTGATTCTCTCATTCTTTCTCTATCATTCATACGCTCCATCTCTCTCTTGTTCTTTCTTTGTCTTTCTCTCTTCCCTGTTGTCATTCTCTCTTTCCTATCAGCTCTTTTTTATACTTTTATACTCGTATGCTTTTGTCATTTCTTTCTTTCTCATTCTCTTACTTTCCCTCTCCTTTTCTCTTTCTCCTCTTCGTTTCCTTTCTTTTAATATAGATAAAATATTAAATATATATTTGTTATTTCTGTAGATATATATTTTTTCAAACATTTTATCATGGCTTAAGTAATAATTCCTGCAGTAGAGGGTTAAATACTCGATACTGTTGACGAGGGCTGTTACTGCCCTAGTAGTTACAGATCTGGGTTGTGGTAGCTGTTATATGTGGTTGTGTGTAATAGCCAGAGATTTTAGCTCTTCAGACATCTAGTTCCTATCACCACCACTGTAATTCTGACTGAGTGAGTTTTTGTGTAAAACGGAATGGCTCTGTTTCTATCTTAACCATTCAGTCTCCTTTTCTCTCTTTCTCCTGTTCATTTCCTTTCTTTTTTCAGCTTTTATTTTTCTGCGTTGTTCTCTTTTCATCTTTCCCTCATTCTCTCAGTCTCCTTTTTCTGCATGTCTCCTTTGTCCTCTTTCTCTTGTTCCTTTTTCCCCTCTCTCTCCTTTTATTGTTTTCTTGTTTTCATTCTCTTCATCTGTTTCTTTCTTTCTTTCTCTCTCAGCAGAGCTTAATTGGCATGTCATATTTTTGAAAATTAGCATAATTATAATGATGCTGACATAAAGTAAAGTTACTTAAAGTTACTTGATAAACAGATCAAAATAAGAATAGAAAACGTTATTTTACATGATTTTTAGTCACAAACTAAGGAAGGGAAACCATGAGAGAGCAGGAGGAGTGTGCTGGGCTACGAGCTGTCAGGTCAGAGAGAGAGAGAGAGAGAGAGAGAGAGAGAGAGAGAGAGAGAGAAGGGTGAAGGTTCTCGCTCTGCTGATCACGCCGCTGTGGGACGTCTGACGCCTGCAGGCAAACTTAAAATAAAAAAGGCCAATGAGACGTCCAGCCCAAATCCAACACGCAGCACCGTTCTGCTCTTAAACGAGGGATGAGGAAAAAGACAGAGGAGGAGAGAAATGGTGTAACGGCACACGCTGCTGCGCTATGACAAGGGATTTGGCGGGAAAAGTAATGAATACCTCTCGGTAATGAAATATCTAAAAGACAGCAGCTCGGCCTGAAAGGGAGAGAGAGACGTCCTTGAATTAAAGCGGCGGCAAAAATATTCACGTTAAAGCGTTAATGCAGGAAAAACGAGCCGCAACCTTCAAAACCCACCGCGCGTGTGCATGTGTGCGTGTGCATGTGTGTGACTGCGGAGGGAAATGAAATTAAGGCGACGTTTTTCAAAGGTGGTGTGGGGCTTTTTTCCGTTCTCTTCTCTCCCTATCTCCTTTCTTTTTTCTTTAGTTCTTTTTTTTCTTTTAGAGAAAAGTCCTCTGTGAGTTGGTGAAGGGGAGATGGTCCATCATGCTGTAGATTAGCAGTAAATTGACCTGTTCATGCTCTGCCAACACGTCTTTCACAGCTGCTGTTGTGAGGTTACTGAATGTCGGCACAGCCAAAATACCAAAGTTTAAGGTGTTTTTTTTTTTTTTTTTTAAGTATTTCTTAAGATAATGACGTTTGATTTGTTTTCTGTGAGTGGTGGTGGTGTTTTCCAGACAATCAAAATCATTTGTCACTCTGCCCTCCAGTCAGAAATGTCCTCCACAGTAGTAGGAGAGATGCTTTGCTGTTTTCCTGAAATGTTTTGTCTCCAGATGGTGACAGAATTTAACTGCTTCATTGCCCAACATGATGAATTGGAGGCGTTAACATCCTCAGTGCTGATGAATGATGTGACTGTCAGGATATTTTAGATTGAATGTTGTTTTTTCTTCTTGGTTTGTTTTGATGTTTTTACGGGTTTGCAGCCCAATGAAATGGTTGTAGTGTTATCAAATTCTTTGTTTTTGACTTACGCTTGCACTACACTAGCCATGCACTGAAAGTATAAATATACTTATCGCTGCTATCGGGGAAAACAAGGTAATTGTACAGGAGACAGAAAAACTTTCTTAACTCTTAATGGAAGTAAATGGAGATATATATATATATATATATATATATATATATATATATATATATATATATATATATATATAGTTGCTGTCAGAAGAAAACCTTGTAGCTCCATTTTTGGCATAATTTGAAAGTATCTGTTACTCTTTACATTGATTTTAAATTTTATGATGAATGGCCTAAGAGAATTTACCCAAAATGACATAGGAAAAATTCAGGTTCCATTGATTTACATTGAAGGTGAAAGTTACTATTTTGGAGATACAAGCTTTTCTTCTGACAGCAGATATATATCTGCTGAAGAAAGAAGAAGACCAGAAGAAATGACCCAAAATTACCTGGTAAAATGTCTGATATATCTCTATCTTTTGTGAAAATGATTTGCGTTGCGTCTTACAAACCACCATTTTGTAAAAGAAGGTGCATAAATAGTGATATGAGCACATGTCATGCTTTTTCATTACTCTGAACAAAAAGGTACAAAACATGGTGCATCTAGCAGTAAAGGAAGCCCTGTGCATCTTTTATGTAGTGATAGAAAACAGTAACGTGCAACGTAACTGCTCCAGAGTGGCCTGTTTTTCACTGAGCCTTTCTAGTTCATATGGTTAATATGTTAATGATTTTCAGTTAATTATAACATTCAGCATTATATAAAGCTTGGTGTTACATGCTAGCTCATGCGAGTAATACAGTGTGATATGATTCATAATGCCATATTGGTTTGTTACACCCCTAAAAATGGCGAATTCACTGCAATTCACAAAAATGATTTTGCACATAAATCAGAGAAAACAGGGATAAACTAAGCACTTCTTAAGAGTTAAACCATTTCATTTTGGGATTGGGTTAGTTTTAGACTGAAGTGTAGATAATTATGATGTTGTGTAGATACTTTTGTGTTACATGTGGAACTTGTGTATGACCCCATGTCCTGGTAGGTTATATAAACAAATGCGTGTGTGTGTGTGTGTGTGTGTGGATGCACACGCACTCTCCTCTGTCTCAAGGACAACAGCTGCTAATGAGCCTCAGTTGCATTAGTGACTGAGGAATATTGAATTGTTTCACTTTTTTAATAGAAAACATTGATCAGAAGCACGCTGATAATTGGGAGCGATTTAGATTAGCGATTAGCGATGTGTTGTTTTGATTAGAGAGGGCCAGGGGGGCGTTATCTGGACCTTCTGCAAGACGCACACACACCAAACACATCACGCATAAGGACGCCTTTAATTCAATTAAGGAGAAGCTGTGTTTGGCTGGAGCAGAGGGATGGAGGGAGAGGAGGAAAGGATGGGCAGAGAGGGAGGGTTGGGGTCAGTTAGGTAGTTTTAAGAGGGAGTGAAAAGAGGAGAAAGGCATTTGGGTAGTTTGGGGAAGAAGAAACAAAATAAGTGCATTTAATTTAAGATTTAATTTAAGAAAGAACTGGTGAAGTTGGCAAACTGTCACATACTGAAAAAGGTGCCTTGTTTGTGTTGGTGTAGTTGGTCTTTCTGTTCTGACTGCTATACTTGCATATTATCTATAGTAATTATGAGCGTAATGTCATTGAAACTGAGACATAAAGCTGCACTATGTACGTTTGGGGGATTTGGAGACCTCTCTGGTGGAAATGTGGAATTGCACCTAATGTGAGGAAGAACATTGTGTAACATGGGTTACACAGTGGGGGAGAAACCCAACAACAGCCCAATACCGTAAATGTAAAAAACGTAATTATATAGTATAAAGACACAGTAAAGCTTTTTGTTTGCCAGTGAATTTTTGTTGGTGAAATTTAATTCATTTCAATGAATGAAAGTCAGTGGGCAACTTCCCCATCGACTATGAATAAAGACATGAAAGAAATATAGTTATCTGACATAATTATGTTCACTTTTGTGTTACTTTTCTGCATCATTTGACCTCAGCAGATGTCCTTTATACTGTGTGAAAATTTCATAATGATTGGATCAATAGAAATGCTCCAGAATTGCTTAGAATAAAATCGTTATTACACTTTATGGCTAGTGGGTCAGTTTATGGCTAACTGGAATTACATGAAGCTACATCTACATTTTTTCGTCACCAGACTTCCACTTCCAGACCAACATTGCCCATATTTTATTCTGGTAGGCCAAATCAACCATCCTGATAGACTAACTTTAACTCATGGGCTAAATTTTGAGTCACCCTGTTTTACTCTGTTTTTCTCATTTAACAATGACTGTTTTCCTCTCAGCCACTACTTAGGGATTACGTTTACAGACAGTCTCTCCAGGATTTTTAGATTTATGTTGTGAACTGAATGGAAGGCAAGGCAAGTTTATTTCTATAGCACCTGTCATACACAAGTGCTTTACAAATGAGAAAATACAGAGTTGTTAAAAAAAAAATAGAGAATAGAAATTGAAACATGATAAAAACAAGATGAAAACTAATTAAAACTTAATTAGAAAAATGTAATTAAAAATTCAAACTTAGAAAAGGAAGTCAACATATTTGTGCTCAGGGTTTGTATACAGTCTGTAACCAGTACAGAACGACATACTGTTAGGGCACTTGCTTGGTGTCAGTGAAGCCATGGCAACCAGTGGTCAGTTAGAGTTCAGAAACTGGGTGATGAGACAAAAAAGTCGCTGCCCATGTGAACGCAGGGTTAACCTGTTTAGAGTTAGTGAACAGTTTGAGTAACTGCAATACTGAAATCATTCGGTCAGTTTTTTTTTTAAAGAGTTCTGAGTTTTGGTACCTAGTTTTGTGTGTGTGTGTGTGTGTGTGTGTGTGGGCAGTGTGTGGGCCCACTCTTTGTGTGTGAGTGCTGGTGTGTTTCACTGCTCACATCACTAATCCCTCCCCTCTCATCAGCTGTGTGTCTGTGTGCCCTGTTCTCCAGCATGCCATGCTAATTGTGCTCCAGCATACAGCGTGACCCCCCTGCCTTTGATCTGACTTCACCCCCTCTGTCCCCCCTCTGTCTCAGCGCACCCTCGTCTGCTCGCTGGTCTCTCTGGCCTTTGATAGTGGCCTAACAGTAATGATGGTTCTGTTGTGCGAGTAGGTGGCCTTCACAGTCTATTACAGCTGCAGGTCTGACGGTCCTTGCCGTCACAGTCACAGGCAGTAATGAGTCATTAATGAACAGGCGTTTAAAAAGAGTGTCCCATAAAAAAACAGACCATCCACTGCTCTCCACGCCCACACAGAGTCAAAGGGTCAGAACTTTGCTTTCTGCTTGAGGAAAGAAATGAAGGATGGAAGGATGGATGGGTTGAGGCAGGAGAAGAGAAAGGCGGGAATAATTTGTATAGTGG